>NC_057807.1:159092436-159269089 GCF_018294505.1 Triticum aestivum
GTGGCAATTCTCTATGCTCCAATGCTGATGTAAGTACATGTTGTATATCAATATATTTTTATATTAGCATGTATTTTCTTAATCGGCATGAATCCAACCTTTATTTGATCTAAATTTAGTTGTACCAAAATGTATAATGAAAGGCGACAATGTTGATTTTTGTAGGGAAAACTGCCTTGTAGTTTTGCATACTGAGCTGCATGAGTGTACTATCTCATATCATGCACATTACGGAACTGTAGTGCTGCTCTGGTTGCCCATTCATTCATTGTGTCAATGTTGCTTTTGTATTACGTTACCTGGCTGATGATAGCTGTGCCATATTGTGTTAATTTGGTGTAGGCTGGTGTGGTCTGGTTGCCCAAAATTTCATTGTGTCAATGTTGCTTTCCTATTATCTGACCTGGCCTATGATAGAAATGCTAGTATGTTAGTTTGGTGCAGGCTGCTGAAGATAAGAAGAAAAACTCTGAAAGCAGCAAGGCAACCCCATTGTTTCTTTCCAATAAATCTAGGCCAGGTAATGTGGCAATAACTCTGATTAATCTGTTTGGTTCCCCTCATAATTTATGTTAGGATGCAGTGGTCGAGACACTCTCCACTATCACTAATAGAAGCCTACCAAAATCGCCATCTGAATCTATTCAGTTTCCTCTTTCTCGAATGCAACAGAAAAATGTATGTCTGTGAACCAATTACTGGCTGAAGCAATGATGGGAATCATGGAGGAATCAGAGGTGCACATTCTTGCGCGACAACAACCGATCAATGTTTTCAGAGACAATGTCGCAAAGAAGGAAGAACTTGCTCACATGCTTATGGGCATCATCCGCGCTGAGGTTGCAGATTGTGACGTTGTAGATCATTAGGTTGTTCATTTATTTGCACTGGCATCAATCTTTGATTTCCGAGTGGATGTAATTTCTTTTAATATATGTTGGATGTGCAACGTTTTTCCTTGTATGTCATACCTTTGCTTAGCGCACCTCGCATTCTAGCTAACTGGTCGGTAGGAAGCTAAAAAGTAGTGAGATTATTATTTAGCACGAACAGTTGTGGGCCCTATATGAAGGAAGCAGCCCACTGCCCTTATGGGCATCCCTAATAGGCTCTCAGGGGCTAAAATTCTCATAGGCCTTTAATTGATCGGTTTTGGTCCTGTGCATAATTGATCGTCGTAATGGGCTCAAATTATCTAATTGGGCCTACAGACATGTTCGAACTTTAGAGGGCCCATTAAGTTAAATGGCCATAACCAGGCCGAAAGCTCTATTGGGTCGCTATAGTTGAAATGGGCCGGTAGTTAATGCTTGGCACTATTACCTGCTGGGTCATTAACTGGCCGACATCGAAGCGGGCGACAGGTGGGCCTATTTGATTTCACGGGACGTTAACTGGCCGATACTAAGGTCGGCCTACATATGGCCCAACTATACTGTGGGCCTTTAGTAGGCCGAAAGAGAAAGTGGGCTCGTACTAGACTGTGAAGAGAATGGGCTGCTAAGAGGCCGAAAGTCAGGTCATATTGTATATGGCCCAACTGTGTTGTCGGCCTTTAGCAGGCCGAAAGAGAGACCGGGCTGGTATTGGACCATGAAGAGCATGGGCCATTAAAAGGACAAAAGTCAGGTCCGAATGCAAGTGGCCCAACTCATTTATGGGTCGTTAACAGGCTGAAAGACACACTGGTCCGGAAATTGGTCCAACACTTAAATGGATCGCTAAAAGGCCGAAAGTCGTACATCCTAAAAATTGGCCCATCCCTTGGATGGGCCGTTAACAGGCCACCACATCGGGCCGGTAATGAGCGCAAATATATAGCGGGCTGTTAATGGGCTCGAACAGACGATGGGCTACAATGGTGTCAAATCGTTAACGGGCCATTGACGGGATGAATTGGCACATCTCGTATGGGCCGTGGGCTTAAACGGACCTGAGACAAGTAGGTCTTATATGGGACGACCTGCTAATTTTTACTAGGCCGACCTTTTTCACCAGAATGGGCCATTGCTAGGCCTTGCCACATGCCTATGTATCATAGGCGCCTCCCGTACTATGAGTGGATGACATCTGTGCCAATGCTGAGCCGACACGTGGATCCTCCGGCGAATGAGAATTTTACACGTGGAAAATCTCCATTGGTCGGGGCTATTAATGGGTTATCGGATCCAAACCGGAACCCGACAGCTTAAGAGCGACCCGTTACGATGGATGCCACGTGTCGATTACCCTTGACAAAAGCACTTCTATGACGCACCATTTATCGTCATGGAAGTAGACACTTCCGTGATGATAATTTTGGTATTGTCATGGAACACTTCTATGACAGCACATGTATGACTATCTTGATTCTGTCATAAAATCATCATGGATGTACATGCATGACAGAAAACCTGACCTACTGTGACAGAAATGTATCATCACAGAAGTGTATTTTTGTAGTGTACACTAACGGCTTTGAGGACTCAGAGCGGTGTCAAGGATGCAAGCGCAGAGAGAGGATTGTGTGTGTGGCGAGGATGGGGGGTGCAGCCGCTCGGGCGCAACATTAATATGGAGCAGTGGGAGAGAGGCGGGCGACAGTCAAACCGTTGGCGCGCCTCCTGATAAGCCTGCACACCGGACTGCCGGCATGCTTACCGTTATTTCACACAGCTACTCACACGCCTCCCGATGACACGATGCAGTGAGCAAGCCTCCCGTCAATTCACACACCTACACGCACACCTCCTGACCTACCTGCACGACGGACTGCTCGCATGCATCCCCTCAACTCATGCCTGCTCGCACGACACACGGGTCACATGGCAGCATGTATATTTTTTTCTATTTTGATGATTAATGCTGCCGCTTTATTGTTGAACTGAAGCATGGCACATATCCATTATTGGTCTAGCGCCCACGGTTCAAATAAATAATCCGTTTGCGATATTGGTTCCCAATTATTAATAATATCCCGTTTGTAAGAAGATAAGATTACATCAAAACTTGTCTCAAATTTGACAAAAAAATGTACAATGCCACTGTGTATTGTTGTCCATATGACAACATGATAAGTTTCATGAATTTCAAATAAGTTTTGGATGTACTAGATTTTAAAAATCAAGATTCTCAATGTTTGAAATTTCTTGCACGGGGATGAATAAACATATGCACCCAGTGAGACACATATGTTTTTCCAATCCATTTAGGTGCACTATCATGTGTGCATGTAGCTCAAATTTGATTTTTGCACATTATACCCCTAGAAAATCAATCAATGTACTAAAAACATCTTAATGATCTCTGTCTTTTTTCAAAATTAAAACGTCCCCCCTTTGGTAACATATGTTCACCGCGGGATAATTTAACATGCATCGTTGTTGCGGTGGATGCGCGATGTGTGTGTGTGCGTCTGGGGGTGGGGGTGGCTGGCAGTACACTATGAGTCGTGAGCCACCGTGTGGGTTGGCCGTTTTGTGATGCAGGTGCCACATTAGAGTCACGAATTTGTTATTTAAAACATTACACAACCCTTTCATACATACATGTTTTGGCCACATGCAGTCGATGGCTGTCCTACACGACACTCACTCGTGTGAGACGCTTTCTATGGGCCCGCGAGGTCATCGTCCATCACTTTGACCAACAGCCGACAGAGAGGTTAATTTGACTAGCAAGGTAGAATCTTTTTTTGTGTTATGGTGGGAGTATATATATAGTATGCATCAAAGAGGTGGGAGGGGACTAGCATATATACTATACGTACGCGTCCGTGAACACCTCACTCGGTGTCGGGACTTTTCAGTTTCCAAGGCATGTGACACATCAAAGTTGTGAAATTGGCTATTCAAACATCACACAACACCTCTTTGGGCCACATGCATGCAGGAGGTGGTTATCCTAGGACACTCACATGTGACGCTTCCATCTATGGGCCCGCGAGGCCATCATCGATGCATGCATCACTTTGACCTACATCGGGAGAGGTTAATTAATTTCACCATCAAGGAGGATTCTTTTTGGGTTGTATTATGATAGAAGCATATAGTATGCATCAAAGAGGGGGAAGGGGACCATCATATGTAGTACGCTTCATGAACCTCGCTCTATGTAGGGACTTTATGGTTTTCGAGGCGTTTGCCACATCAAAGTTGTGCATTTTGGGTATTCAACATATGTTTGGCCCACATGCAAAGCGATGGTGGTTGTCCTCTTGCACCCACTTAAGCGGCTATCAGCGATATTGATCCTTTCCATCTGTGGGCCCGCTTGGTCCGTCACTACTTTGCCTAACAACGAGAGAGGTTAGTTCGAATTAGGAGGGGATTATTTTTTGTTTGTAATACGATATATATATATATATATAGGTCATGCTCTGGAATGACATGATAAAGTTTGAGCACACACATGCATGTGTACGCATGAATCCCTCCCATCGAGTCGAAGTGGCTAGTACCATGACAAGTCATGAACCGATCTCACTCTGTGGGGACTGTATGATTTCCGACGCACGCGCCACATCAATGTTGTGAAATGGTATTCAAACATGAATGCATGCATCACCTCTGTACATATGCATGTAGTGGTTCTCTTCGAACGGTACACTCCCTCGTGTGGTTATCGGCGACAAGCCTATATATTCGTGGGCCCACGTGGACATCCATGATCACCTTGACCGACGACAAGATAGGTTACCATGGTGGATTATTCCTTTGGTTCATGTTATCCCAGTATAGGTCATGGTGAGATTTAGAGCTAATTCAGTTTGAGTGCATATTGTTTACGCATGCATGCATGAATCCCTGTCATCGGCTTGAAGTGTGGTGTAACATACATATGCATCATCAACAAACCCTCGCTCCGTGTGGGGATTTCTGGTTCGAAAGCATGGTGCCACATCAAAGTTGTTCCATTGTGTATTCAAACACACTTCTCCATGCATATGTTTTTGCCACACGCAGGCAGTGGTTGTCTTCGCGGACTAGCTACTTGTGTGATTATTGGCGAGCTAGCCCATCTCTGGGGTCGCATGGACGTCCATCACTTTGACCAACAACAAGAGAGTGGTTGCATGACCAAGGTGGATTATTCTTGGTACGTTTTACGATACATCTTGGTGAGATGCCCTCTCTTGCCGCCGACTGTAAGTGTGTGTGTGGGGAGAGGAATTCTACTTTGCACTTTGCTAGGTGAGCCTTCGTGGGGGGGGGCATGTATTCATAACTTAGGATTCCCCTCCTGCCAACACGAGGGGGGGGGCAAGCAATACCGTGCGCTTTGTGCAACATGTGCCACATCAAAGTTGTGCATTGGGTATTTGAACATCAAACCACCCTTTTCATACATATATTTGGTCCACATGCAAGTGTGTTTGTGTTCTAACCCATTCCCGCATCATTTTTGCCAAATTTATGAACATTAGACAAGTCGGATGATGCAATAGACACGGTTCACTCACACTAACTGTGTGCCACGCTGGTGCCCCTGTCACACACATGCTCATAATACATTGGGCTCCACGAGGCTTCCCCTCTCAAAAATATCTACCCGCCTGTAGGTTTTTTCTGTTTGATAACACACGGTTATTATGTTCCGACCGTGTGTGATGTTTCTTGTTCCCGCTCCCGCCTGCATCCCTCAAAAATATCTGCCCGCCTCGACGTTTTTTATGTTTCATAACACACAATTGTTATTTCCGGACCGTGTGCGATGCACCATCATCCAAATTTTCAATAGGCCCGACATTTCACTCCCGCGTAGTAAAATTTTCAGTAGCCGCGTCATTTCCTCGCACACCCTCGCCCCCCTCCACACACACCCTCCCTCGCTCGAAGCCCTAGCAAGGTCGCCGCCGCCAGCGCCGCAAGGCCTCCATTGTCAACATCTTCCAGTTTGCCCGTGCATCTTAACCACCGATCTCCATACACAAGCCGCCCTGAGTTTCTTAGATGATGCATGCCAAACACCCACTTTCCCATAGATCCCCATCCCCATCCCCATCCCCCACTCTAGAGCGTCGCAACCTAAGCCCGGCTACGCTTCCTGTGGAGCTTGAGGAGCGACTGGCCCAAAAGAGGTGTATCGTGGTCTCTTTGCCCGACGTCGCCGAGGTGGCCGCCGAGGAAGCTGATGACCATTTGGCTGCAGGCACTCAATCAGCGGGCTAGACTATGTGGGTATGTCGCGGATGCCAGCTATGACATCGAGGTCATCAATAGCAATGCCTTACGCGGGCTATGTCACAGGTTAAGTGGCCCACCCCCAACTCCTCGGGTTCAACCGCTTATGATCTCATCATGCTCGCTGTCAAGAATTTGCCGTGCCACTTCATAGGGGGAACCCATGATTTGTTTTGTCAAGTCCCTTTTGTAGTGTAGTGAGAATATGTCCAATTTTAATTGCTATATTTGGTTATTTGCAGTATGCCTAGTTTATTTCAGTTGTTTACAATGTGATTCTCTATATGTGCAACTATTTACTGTGCAGTACATTTCATCAATCCAGTTTTAAACATACCAATAGGAATGCATATATTTGCTTGTTGTTAAGCCTGTTATAGCTAGCATATGCCTCTTTTAAAGTTTTTTGATTGTTCGGTTCTTTGTAGTTAGCATGTCCAGTTTCAAATGCTATCTTTGGTTGTTTGTAGTATGCCTTGTTTATTCCAGTTATTCACAACGTGATGTTCTATATGTGCAAGTATGAACTGTGCAGTTCAATTTCATCAATACCAGTTTCAACAATACCACTATGAATGACTACATTTGGTTGTTGCATCTTGTAGTTAACACGCCTTCCCATTTTTATTTAACAATAACTAGTGTACTTAGACTGGCACAATACCAGTTTGAACGACTATGTTTGCTTGTTGTTAAATGTTAGGCCTATTGCAGTTAACACACCTTTCCACTTGTTTTGCTTTACTAGCATGCTTAAACCTGCACACTGAAGCTATCTTTTGGAGATTATTTTGTCTGCCATGGATATATTTGGTTGATGTTTAGCCTATCATGCTTAACATGCCTCTCGATGTACTTACGCAGGACAATTTTGGGAACGACTGCTATTTTCCATCGAGGTTAGTTTCATCCCATGGCTTATATATACTCACTGTTCAGGATATAGGTAGCTGGTACCATATAGGTCGGGGGCTAATAAGGGACTAATCAGTGAATCGTACTTTTAACTAAATATATCTGTAATCCATTTATCGTTAGGTTAACTAGGGCCAAATGTAATATATCTGAGGCTACATAGCAACAAGGAAGAGTGTTACCTTAATGTGCTGATGTTGTCTACATATACGTAGAAGAGCAGCAGCAACAACAACAACACAACCCTGTTTGGATACTCAACTTAGCTAGAGGTTAGAGTTAGTTTCTAACTCTTGACTAACCCTGAACTAACTCCATCCAAAGAGGTGTTTGGATGACAGGGTTAGATTGACAATAAATGCACTAGGAGAACTAGCTCCAATTAGCACCTCTTGGGTGGGATAGTTTTCTTGGGTGGGTTAGATGCAACTAGCTCAAACTAGCCCTCATGTTCGGATATACTTTAGGGCTATTTGAGCCCAAACTAGCTCAAACTAACTCTAACCCATGGATTCAGCAACACTAAATCAGCCGATAATTTGTAAAAATGCAATAAACTCCTTCCGGCCCATAATATAAGATGTTAATTAATCTAATATGTGAGTATATTTGATGTTGTAAGATATTATAAAAGAGTGTTGTACTACATCATACTGAAATTGCTGTTTAGCTTCTAATATTAACTTGGTGCTTTTAGGTACATATGTCATTAGTAAAGATTCGTGCTCGACCCTTTATGCGTATGGGGAATGTGATATCGATGAACCAACATCAAGTGAGGAAGCTGATAATGATTGTTAGTAAAATGGGTCAAAAGATGGCAATTAAACTATTTGTTTACACTTTATCCAAGACAACATCGAACTACAAGATGGTAAGTAAGAAATCTGTAGCCTTCTTTTTACTGCCCATAATGAGTTGTGTTATATGACAATGTCTGAACCTTTTTCCTTTGTAGTGGTTCCCAGAGCAGTTTACTCAAGATTACCTCTCAAACTACATGATTGGCGGGCATGCAAAGGTTAAAGTATTTCTACCAGAACACGATGATTATCTAGATGTTTTCATGAAGACCGTGAAGGATGGCCGGTCGGCCATCACAAGGGGTTGGACTAGAGTCGTGCGTGCCTTCTGCACGGAGGACGACACAATATGGGCATTCCGCTTCACCTTGTTCAGCAACTAGAATGTATTTCACCTCTTTCTTTACCATCTTTAATAGTACAAGTTCCAACTGTGGTTCATCATTCCTTATTTGGTGCTTATGTAACTCTTGAACATATGTAACTATGAATCGAATAATGCATTGGTTGTTTGAACCTGATGGATATGAATAAAGCTATAGCATACTTTCAAATTCAAATCTGGTACAATTTGAAATAGCAGCAATTAAATTATGGTGAAATTATGCTCTACAGGTCATTAAGGCGCACACGGTTGGTAAAACACAAACGTTTGTGATATACACCATAATCTGACACGGTTTATAGAGGGGAAACGTGTGCAAGCATGCACACAGTTGCCGTTTGCAAAGCGTGTGCGATGTCAGACAATATCACAAATGGTGCGGGCAAACTAAATGTTTGTGATAGTTGCCTTATTGTACACGATTCGCAACCTTGAACTGCTTCTGTTGTGGTACGCATCGTAAACGTTGCACCACAGAATAGCGTGTGCGATAGTTGTCATGTACGATGATGTTACGACAGTCCGACGTTTCGTAATCCTATCCGACACTCGTATGACGATTAGCTAATCTTCTTAATTAGTTATCGCATACGGTTCGGGAAAAGTGAATTTGTGTGATTGTCTACTTATCATACACGTTCTATGATCGCGAACCGTTTGTGATGGGCCGCGCATCATAAACGTAGCATGATAGAATATCGACTGTGATGACAATGCGAGCACAAACGAATTGCAAGGATGCAGCGTCTGGGTGGCTCCCTATCCCCGACGGTTTTTCGGTCGTGTGGGAAGGATCCCCCTATCGCAGTCACTCACTTGGCGATGGTTCCAAATGCTGTTACAGAAAGGGGTTAAAAACCGTTTGTATAGTACCTTGTTGTACTAGTGAATTATTCATATTATTGATATTTGTGACTGAAAACAATTGATGCAGAATTTTACTTGACAAAGCAAAATACTCAAGGTGCCTATACAGGTGGAATTACACTCAAGGAAATAATACTCGAGGCACCAAGGATAGCTATGCTAGAATTATTAGGCGGAAACTAAATGTCTCTAGTGATCTTAAGTGTCACAGGAAGGAAACATACCAAGGGAAGGTACGAGTATATATTTCTTTGGATTTTCAACATAGTGTTAATCTGGATGCTGACCCTTTAACTAAGCCAATTAGTCATGAGGTATTTGGTAAGCATGTTAAGGCTATGGCTTTATGAATATTTGAATGATTGTTTTGGACAAGTAGGAGATGTTGGAATTATGTGTCCTGCAACTATATTCAAATTACTTGGAATTGTTAATATTTGGAATACCTCATTATGGAATTATACATGTATTTATACATGGAATTGCTTTACATGTTTAGCATGGAATTATTACTTGCTAGAATGTACTTAAGTATTATATGCTTAAGGAAGCTGGTCGATTACTAGTGGAATACAATATACTATTTATATTGGAATGACTACCCAAGTACACTTATGATTGGAAGGAGCTAGATCGTATAGTTAGATTACAACTGTGATGTTGATCTGTGTAATTAGAGGAATTTACACTATATTATGGTGCGTTGCTCAAAAGCGCGTACTCTAGGGACATAGCAGGTAGAATCTATTAATAGATAAATATGATCGTGATTGGTAATTTGACCTGGACTTTATCCCGGAAACTAGTTGTAACAACAAGGAATCTCATCTGTATAAAAGTTGGTGTGGCACCCCGATCCGCATGTATAGGCGATTTGACCTGGACTTTATCCCGGAAACTAGTTGTGCCAACAAGGAATCTCATTTGATACAGCATTCCAGGTACAAGAATATTCATCAAATACATGTATAGGCGATTATATCATTGATGAATACAATCATCTGGCATAGCTCTAAGGCTATCTAAATGGCGGCGGAAGTCTTGGTTTGGCAGCATATCAACTTTGGATGGGCTCCACAACTCACAGGACTGGCAAGGTTACGGCCTAGCACGACGGAACAAGCGCACAATTCAGGTATGACCTACAAAACTAGCATGACACGCCAGGTCAGTACATTGAATGTACTTGTAAGACAACCGAATATATAGCATCCAAACTTACATATGACAAAGCAAGAACCAAGCATATGTAACAATATACTTCAACACAATTTCTAAGCATGGCATGATATTGACTAGAGTCATAATTCAAACTAAGCATGAACAACATCATAGCATCTACTAGCATGGCAATAACATGGCATAAGGCAACGGCAAAACATAGCATCAAATCTCAACCATAATCATGGCATATCAAAACATGGCATAAGTTCAATCAAAACATGGCATGGCATCATGAAACTATGCTAAAACTAAACTACCAGTCATATCCAATGCAGACATAACATGTTAACTTTATGCAACCATCTCCTGTTCTACCATGGTCTTTAAATGCAAATAACAACATACTACTCATGCAATGCAACCAAACATGTGCACCGAGTCCCTCGGACTCTCTTACCAACGGGTTGCCTTGTAACCAAACGATGATCATTCACGGATCATAAACGAAACCACACTTGGTTCAACACTCACCGAGACTTCGTCTCATGATCATATCAAAACATCACCGTGACTTCTCACGACTATCTCATAGTCCAAGTCACCACATTATTCATTACACATTATTTATCAACTTAGTTATTTTAGGTTTTATCCTCCATTTCGACCAAGACCCGATAGGTGACCTACTATGAACTGTGCCCATGACCGAGGACACTGCTATCAATAGACTTAACACACACTCTGCACAGGTAGCACACTGTACCTACACCACAGAACCCATGGCCTCGCACTCCCATTCGGGTGGACCAACAGCATTCCGACAAAACCGTCCTACTGCCATGACACTATCCCGGCCACTCCGACCAA
Source organism: Triticum aestivum (assembly GCF_018294505.1). Lineage (NCBI taxonomy): Eukaryota > Viridiplantae > Streptophyta > Magnoliopsida > Poales > Poaceae > Triticum > Triticum aestivum. The sequence continues at coordinate 159,103,599 of NC_057807.1, forward strand.
CACCCCTTTTTGGGTTCAGTCCTGGGTGGCCCCGTGCCTACCAAAGGCATCACGGCCACCATCGTGGCAAAACAAAAACGGTCCCAAATGGGGACAAAAGGGCGCAAAATCCAACTACAGGCACACAAGTCTTATGTCCGCCTACCTGATCAGGGTAGCGCGCACCCATAACCTTCCCTCATTGGAGGCACTGGCGAGAGGCATGACAATAGACCCAGTTAGGGCCTTCCCTTAAAAAGGAAAATGTGGCTGCACTGGAAAAAGCTCGATTTGGTGGCACTATGACTCGATCCCATCGATGACGGAGGAGGTTTGTTATCAAGTCATATTATTAACTTCTCCATCATCATCAACATGCAAGCATTTTTGACATGAATGCAACAACTAGCATGCAACATGTAGAGGAAGTAACAAAACATCAAGCTTCTCAAGTGACAGTGATATCATATGAAACATGACAATATAAAGTACTAACAAACTCACTAGTGCAACAGAATCATCATAACATTGATACTACTGGCATGACACTAGACCAAACAAAGGCATGATAACTACAACCTCCAGCTAGCAGGTCAACATATTCCAAGTAAGCACAAGCGTGCATGGCAGATAGCAAAAACATATAGCATGACTGAAATAACAGCAAACGGAACAGGCAAGAAACTACTGCAACTAAACACACACACGAGGTGCAAGCATAGTCAACATGCAAGTTCGGGGCTCATGATAAGAGGTTGGCTTGCCTGGGGTCGAGGAACACTCCTGGAAAAGGTGCGATCCACTCGCGGAAAAATTGCCAGAGAACGGTTCTCTCTTAGAGGAGCTGAATTAGGGCAAGGGCAAAATGGGCATTTCAGAATGTGCAAATATAAATAAAATGTTCACATCGAAAAGAGCTCAACGAACAAATAACATGTGTGTTGGAATCACCTCAAACGGAGTCACTGTTGCAAAGTTGTGGCCGTTCACTTTTTAGGAAAAAAGTGGCTTAAACAGTGAACATTCACAATGTACGCATTTCGGCGGGCGAGGCTGAAAAAGAGAAAGCGTAATCTTGAGAATATGTTTCCAGAGAAGAGAAAACGTATTTCAGTCAATACATTTTCATTTAATAGAAAACATAAATTGACAGGGGACGCTTCCACTTATGCTGACGGTGCGGCTTCGGTCTATGACAGGTGGGGTTGCTGACGCATGGGTCCCGCATGGAGGTGGGACCCATCACTTATCCACGCTGGCTGTTCCAGGTCAATGCGCCTGGGTCGCTGCCAGGTGGGGCCGGCGCACTTCTTTCTCTCCTCCCTCCTGCTTCTTCTGTCTCCTCCTCTGTTCCCGATTCGATGGTGAGGGAGTGCGGCCCCGGCACGGTCCTGGTGCTCCGGTGAGCAGCTTGACCAGGGGATGGCGCGGGTGAGGTCGCCGGCGAGCACCGCCTCCATCTGCAGTGGTCCGGGCGGCGGGGGCAGTCGAAAAGCGCGACATCGAGCTAAACCAGAGGACGGCAGGGTCGAGCGATATGATGGCTCTAGCGAGGGAAATGGATGGGCGGTGGGACGAGAAGGTTCACCAGAGAGAGGCACTCCTCAGGGTGTGGTTGTCGGCCACCGGGGAAAGGGAAAGCGGGGAAGTAGAGGTCAGGGGTGACCGCCGCAGCGAGAGAGAGCTTCAATCGCCGGGAAGATCACGAACAGAGGCCATCGTAGGAGGTGGACAAGTACCGGGGTGGCTACTGGGTGGTAGGGGAGGGCTCTGGTGGCGGTGGAATGGAGAGAACATCTCGAAGTCATCGGAATCGAGATGGACCAGAGGTGGCGGCCATGGAGATGGTGGGGGTCAGGGAGTGACTCCGGGGGATGAATGAGTTGCTCGGGGAGGCGTAGAGGAGGGTGGGGAAGCTGCTGGTGAGCTCGGTTGGGTCGTGGACGGGCTATTTATAGCCGAGCGAGGTGGCACGCGCGCGGCTATGTGTCCGCGCTCCGGTGATAGGCACGCATGACCAAGGGTCACGGGGAGGGGCGGGAAGGCGACGAGGGGGATCCAGACGACGCGCAGGAGCTCACTGAGTCGGGCAACACTCGCGGACGAGAGGACGAAGCGGACATGGGCAAGGAAGAAGACGATGGCCACGGGGCTCACTGTTCGGCTGTTGGAACGACGTGCGGGAGAAGCAAACAGAGGGGAGAGGGTCCAGGGGAACGGCGATGACGATGCCGAGCTGTTTGACACGCAAGGACAACCTAGACCCTGCTGTCGCCAACAGTGGCTAGACCACTATTTTAACTGGCATTGCACGTGGTCACCACCGACAACGCACACTCTAGCTTCCTTCGCGGTCCAGCTCATGTCTACAGCATAGTCCATCCAAGGTAGAGTATTACTACGGTGAAGAAATGGGCAAAGACAAAGCGAGCTGAGTAAACTAGGCTTCACAAGTTTGCTGTAGCAAACTTGACCACATTCTAGAGATAAAACCATAGAGAATAAGAAGTAAACTTGTTGTCTAGGAGGCTTAGGGTAGCAAGGACTATAGTCCTAGGAGTTATGAGGTCATTAGGATAAGAATTTAGCATAGTTGCTTCGCAACTGCTAAAATAGGTCCAGAAACAAAATGAGGAATAAGCACTCACTAGGAGTATTGGATTGGGCTACCACTTGGCAAATCTTGATGATTTGGACATATGTAGGCTCTGCAAAAAGATCATACTAAATGGACTTGCGAAATTGGTACTTGTTTCACAAACATCTCTTCTGTCCAGAAAATTGGAAAAAATCTAGGAAAATATTGGCTAAACGAAATGAGCCGCAATCTTCTGGAGGTGGATCATATGTATAGGAGAAGGCTTGGGAATATTTTCAGCCATAATGGAAAAAGATAAAATATACTTGCTTCACAAACTAAAAATTTGGACAGAGAACAAGAATTGCTCCTGTGCTCATATAGTCCAATGAAATGAGCTGATTTTAGGTGGAGGCTATAGATTTGGGATACTTGAGAGGCTTGCAAAATTTCATCCCATTTGGAAACTTTATGAAGGTACTTCCTTCACAAAGTTGCAATCTGATCAGAAACTTTGAAAAATTGCACAGGGAGCTAGGATGAAGGGATTGAGCTGATCTTTTGTATCCATGGGTTATTTATCAATGTTAATCACCCTGACAAATTTCCGCTCAATTGGAATTAGGAATAAAGCACTTCCTTTGCATAATTTCTGAGAAGGCCAAAACTTGCATTGGATCATGTGCCCAATTTTTGAACTATGGAACATGAGATTATGATGGAACTAGTGATTATATAGCAAGGACAAGCTCCACAATTTATGTGGGAATTTTCTCTGCTATAAAAATAGTAGTTCCTTTAGAAAGTGGCAGAAATGAAATATTGGCATTAAATAAGAAAAGGCATTTTTCCATATTTAATTATGGCCAATATCTTTGCTAGAGCTTGGATTAGGCATAAGTATCAACTCCACCAATCCTCATGAATTTAGGAGATGACTGGAGATGCCTTTGGATTTTATTCCTCGGAGGGATCAGAAAAGGAATAATCACTATTCAAAAATATTGCATGGGACTTGGCAATATTTTTGCATACCCAAGGTTTGGAAGGATAGGAGGGTCTCTGGGAACAGATGGGATGATCAACAGATCAAGGAGAATGATGGCCCCTTTGTATTCACAAAAGGGCATAATCAAATTCCAAAAGTTTGGAATTAGGGTTTGAGTGGGTTTGAGATGATGCAAATGAGGTCTTGCCCACTACAAAGACATGAGCAAGGTCTTGAAAGGTTAGGAATGACCAAAATTCTCAGAGTCATCCAGCAAACTCAGGACAAAGATTTTGAAAATGATTGCCAGGAAGGAATAACAGCACAAAAATTGATAACCCAATTTTGGGGTTGTTACAACTCTTCCCCCCTTAAAAGAATCTCGTCCTCGAGATTCCTAGAGTTACAGCCCAAATGAAAAGATAGACATTCCGGGGAAAAACCTCTGGGTTAAATTTTTAACCCTTCGGTCAGATTCTAACGAGTTGAGGGCACCGATAATTGGTACACCCAGGGAGAGATATGGCAAACATGGTTATATCCACGGCTAGGGGCACTCGAGATCAAACTCCCAAAAAAATGCTAGATGCACCCCAATGAACAATGGATTCACCTACTGACATGTGGGGTCCAGGGCCCACTGGCAGCCTCCTTCTTCTACCTCCGGCTTGCTGCTTCTTCTTCGCTGCTGCTCCGCGTGCATCTAGCTCCTAGGGCGATGAGAACCCTAGTGCCATAGTGCACCAGGTGCATGGTGCCAGTGCAGCGAGCACTCACGTCGCGGGCGAGCACCTTGTCGTCACTGCTTGCAGATTCGCCTCCTGGACGTCGGTGCTCAGACGACGAGTGGTTTTCCTGGACCTCACTCAAAATAAACCAGAGTTGGGCTAAAAATGGTAGCGCGGCTCTTCTCCAACACACAAACACAATGCCGCTCTACTACCTCTTCGATTTGGACGGGATTGAGCCGAGCTCCTACGGCGAGGTTGTGTTCCAGGTGGCACTGCGGTGGTTCCTAGCTGCGATGCTGGGCACGCTGATCGGCTCGTCGATCCTCCTGGTGATACTCATCAGGAATGATCGAGCCCGGGGCAATGCGCGACTTGGTGCGGTGGCTCGAGGTGCGGAAGAAGATGGTGCACAGCGTGGTCCTCCGCCACGCTTGATTCTTCATCGCTTCGTGCCGACGAAGTAATCACATGCTGTGATGGAGCGATGGTGGCGCCTTGCCTGTGCCATGCAAGGCAGTGATGGTGGTGGTGGGGTTCAGATGCGGGTGAGGTGGCTGCGCTAGCTCAGGAGTCACACTAGGGCACTGGAAAAATTTCGTGGATAGCTCCACGAAATGTAAGCATCGAGGTAGAATCGGAGTTGAAACCTGTATCGGGATAGATGTTGTGAAATAAAGCTGGAAATGTTTCTCCAAAAATGAAATTGGGACTAACGAAAAAGAATTATGGATGAGAAAAGGCCAGATAGAAATGCCTCTTCGAGGCTCTGGGTTTGAATTTCTGGCATACGGGGTAGGCACAAGTAGAGCTAGGGATGTGACTTTGTATTCCCCCGAGTACTGCCCAAATGTACTCGTGAGTGAACTAGGTATGCATGCAGGATGCAGTGCAATCTAAAGTAGCAAACGGATAGATGCAATATACAAGCAAAGGAAAAACACATCAGACAAATCTTACTAAGGTGTTTTAATGCTAGTGGGTATATGTACTCCTGGTATACATATACCTATACCAGCGCGTATTATATTATAGTCTCGCGATGAGTCAATGTTGTTTTTAGTGCATGTGCTCTACTGATTAAAATCTTTTTAGCAACACAGTGCCAACCCTGTCAAATATTTCTGCTTGACAGAGAGACAAGCACAAACAAACACAAAAACAAAAGCACGAAAACATACATAAAACACATCATACAGATTACAACAGTACCAGCATACAAAAAGCACGAACACGCTATGCGCTAAACGAAACAACTCACTCTGAGATACATGGTTCTATCCTCATATCGAGGATGAACTGTCAGACCGACCTACTCACAGAAACACCTGACTGCGTGACTGAGGTCATGTAGAGGACTGGCCTTGCTAGGGCTCTCTAGGGGGACGAACACTGAGCCAATCTCCATCTTTATCATCTGACACTTCTACGGGTTGGGGTTCTACTGCTGGGGGTGTGGCTGAAATCGTCCAAGCAAATGCAGCTGGTGGATCCGGTAAAGAGCCTTGTCGAGGGTGACCATGTTTGGCTTAGGCCACAACACAGGTTGAGAGGGTACTGATGTCTACTACACAACCTTCTTCTTGTAGACGTTGTTGGGCCTGCAAGTGCACAGGTTTGTAGAACAATAGCAAATTTCCCTCAAGTGGATAACCTAAGGTTTATCAATCCATACGAGGCGTAGGATGAAGATGGTCTCTCTCAAGCAACCCTGCAGCCAAATAACAAAAAGTCTCTTGTGTCCCCAACACACCCAATAAAATGGCAAATTGTATAGGTGCACTAGTTCGGCGAAGAGATAGTGATACAAGTGTAAAATAGATAGTAGATATAGGTTTTTGTAATCTGAAATAATAAAAACATCAAGGTAACAAGCGGTAAAAGTGAGCGTAAACGGTATTGCAATGATAGGAAACAAGGCCTAGGGTTCATACTTTCACTAGTGCAAGTTCTCTCAACAATAATAACATAGATAGAACATATGACAAGCCCTCAACATGCAACAAAGAGTCCCTCCAAAGCCACTAACAGCGGAGAACAAACGTAGAGATTATGGTCGGGTACGAAACCACCACAAAGCTATTCTTTCGGATCGATCTATAAAAGAGTTCGTACTAGAATAACACCTTAAGATACAAATCAACAAAACCCTAATGTCAACTAGATACTCCATTGTCACCTCAAGTATCCGTGGGCATGATTATACGATATGCATCACACAATCTCAGATTCATCCAACCAACATAAAATTACTTCAAAGAGTGCCCCAAAGTTTCTACCGGAGAGTCAAGAACGTGTGCCAACTCGTATGCATAGGTTCCCAAGTGTCACGAAACCCGCAAGTTGATCACCAAAACATACATCAAGTGGATCAATAGAATAACCCATTGTCACCACGGTTATCCCACGCAAGACATACATCAAGTGTTCATAAAAGACTCAATCCAATAAGATAACTTCAAAAGGGGAAACTCAATTCATCACAAGAGAGTAGAGGGGGAGAAACATCATAAGATCTAATTACAATAGCAAAGCTCGGGATACATCAAGATCGTGCCATAGAACACGAGAGAGAACACGAGAGAGAGAGAGAGATCAAACACATAGCTACTAGTACATACCCTTAGCCCCGAGGGTGAACTACTCCCTCCTCATCATGGATAGCGCCGGGATGATGAAGATGGCCACCGGTGATGGGATCCCCCTCCGGCAGGGTGCCGGAACAGGGTCCCGATTGGTTTTTGGTGGCTATAGAGGCTTGCAGCGGTGGAACTCCCGATCTATCTTCTGTTCTGGAAGTTTTAGGGTACGTAGGTATATATGGGTGCAAGGGGTATGTTGGTGGACCTCCGGGATGCTCACGAGGCAGGGGAGCGTGCCCAGGGGAGTGGGCGCACCGCCCACCCTCGTGGGCAGCCCGGGACTCCCCTGACGTGCACTCCAAGTCTATCAGGTTGCTTTCCTTCAAGAAATAACTTCTCCAGTTGATTTCGTTCCGTTTTGACTCCGTCTGATATTCCTTTTCCTCGAAACACTGAAATAGGCATAAAACAGCAAATCTGGGCTGGGCCTCCGGTTAATAGGTTAGTCCCAAAAATAATATGAAAGTGGATAATAAAGCCCAATATTGCCTAAAACAGTAGATAAAGTAGCATGGAGCAATCAAAAATTATAGATATGTTGGAGACGTATCAAGCATCCCCAAGCTTAATTCCTGCTCGTCCTCGAGTAGGTAAATGATAAAAAAGAATTTTTGATGCGGAGTGATACTTTGGCATAATTTCAATGTAATTCTTCTTACTTGTGGTATGAATATTCAGATCCGAAAGATTCAAGACAAAAGTTCATATTGACATAAAAATAATAATACTTCAAGCATACTAACAAAGCAATTATGTCTTCTCAAAATAACATGGAAAAAGAAAGTTATCCCTACAAAATCATATAGTCTGGCTATGCTCCATCTTCCCCACACAAAGTATTTAAATCATGCACAACCCCGATGACAAGCCAAGCAATTGTTTCATACTTTAACATTTTCAAAACTTTTTCAATCTTCACGTAATACATGAGCGTGAGCCATGGATATAGCACTATATGTCGAATAGAACGGTGGTTGTGGAGAAGACAAAAAGAGGGAAGATAGTCTCACATTAACTAGGCGTATCAACGGGCTATGGAGATGCCCATCAATAGATATCAATGTGAGTGAATAGGGATTGCCATGTAATGGATGCACTAGAGCTATAAGTATATGAAAGCTCAACAAAAGAAACTAAGTGGGTGTGCATCCATCATTGGAATATACAAGCCAAGTTCTATAATGAAAAATTCCCACTAGTATATGAAAGTGACAAAATGAGAGACTCTCTATCATGAAGATCATGGTGCTACTTTGAAGCACAAATGTGGTAAACGGATAGTAGCATTGTCCCTTCTCTCTTTTTCTCTCATTTTTTATTTTTTTATTTTTTTATTTGGGCCTTTTCTCTTTTTTTTATGGCCTCTTTTTTTATTTGGGCTTCTATGGCCTCTTTTATTTATTTTTTCGTCCGGAGTCTCATCCCGACTTGTGGGGGAATCATAGTCTCCATCATCCTTTCCTCACTTGGGACAATGCTCTATAATGATGATCATCACACTTTTATTTTTCTTACAACTCAACAATTACAACTCGATACTTAGAACAAAATATGACTCTATATGAATGCCACCGGCGGTGTACCGTGATATGCAATGAATCATGAGTGACATGTATGAAAGAATTAAGAACGGTGGCTTTGCCACAAATACGATGTCAACTACATGATCATGCTAGAAATATGACAATGATGGAGCGTGTCATAATAAACGGAACGGTGGAAAGTTGCATGGAAATATATCTCAGAATGGCTATGGAAATGCCATGATAGGTAAGTATTGTGGCTGTTTTGAGGAAGGTTTATGGTGGGTGTATGATACCGGCGAAAAGTGCGCGGTATTAGAGAGGCTAGCAATGGTGGAAAGATGGGAAAAAGTGCGTATAATCCATGGACTCAACATTAGTCATAAAGAACTCATATACTTGTTGCAAAAATCTAGAAGTTATCAAAGCAAAGTATTACTCGCATGCTCCTAGGGGGATAGATTGGTAGGAAAAGACCATCGCTCGTCCCCGACCGCCACTCATAAGGAAGACAATGAATAAATAAATCATGCTCCGAGTTCATCACATAACGGTTCACCATACGTGCATGCTACGGGAATCACAAACTTCAACACAAGTATTCTTTAAATTCACAACTACTCAACTAGCATGACTCTAATATTACCATCTCCATATCTCAAAACAATTATCAAGCATCAAACTTTTCTTAGTATTCAACACACTCATAAGAAAGTTTCACATATCTTGAACACCAAGTATATTAATCATTAAGCAAATTACCATGCTATTAACAACTCTCAAAATAATCTAAGTGAAGCATGAGAGTTCATCTATTTCTTCAAAATAAAACTACCACCATGCTCTGAAAGGTATAAGTGAAGCACTAGAGCAAAAACTATCAAGCTCAAAAGATATAAGTGAAGCAGAAAGAGTATTCTAAAAAATTCCAATTCATGTAAGGCTCTCTCTCAGTAAAGAATTTCAGATCTTGATACTTTATTCAAACAGCAAGCAAAGCTAAAGAAAACATTGCAAGGATAGCACAACTCATGTGAAGAAGCAAAAACTTAGGCTCAACCGATACTAACCGATAGTTGTTGAAGAAGAAAGGTGGGATGCCTACCGGGGCATCCCCAAGCTTAGATGCTTGAGACTTCTTGAAATATTATCTTGGGGTGCCTTGGGCATCCCCAAGCTTGAGCTTTTGTGTCTCCTTAATTCCTCTCATATCATGGTTTCTCTTTTTATCAAAAGCTTCATTCTCAACAAACTCAACAAGAACTCGTGAGATAGGTTAGTATAAACCAATGCAAAACCTTAGCATTTTCTACTATAAAAAATCACTAAAATTATTATACAACATTTAATACTAAATGCCTCTGCATGTTTAATACTCCTATCCTCAAATAGAATCATTAAACAAGCAAACATATGCAAACAATGCAACCATAACAGCAATCTGCCAAAACAGTACAGTCTGTAAAGAATGCAAGAGTCATCATACTTCCCTAACTCCAAAAATTATGAACTAAAATTCCCACTGTAATAAATTTATCAGAGCTCCATAAGCAAAAAGATTCAACATTATACCACTCTCTGAATTTTCTAGGGAATTTTTGCAATAGCAGTAAACTTTCTGTTTTCAAACAGCAACATGTATACTAGCAAAATAAGCATGGCAAAGGCTATCCTTGACTTCTTTATTGAAACTAAAGATGCAAAACATTATTCTAACTAACAGCAAGCAAAACTAACAAAAGGAAATGACGTTCCAAGCAAAACACATATCATGTGGTGAATAAAAATATAGCTCCAAGTAAAGTTACCGATGAACGAAGACGAAAGAGGGGATGCCTTCCGGGGCATCCCCAAGCTTAGTTGCTTGGTTGTTCTTGAATATTACCTTGGGGTGCCTTGGGCATCCCCAAGCTTAGGCTCTTGCCACTCCTTATTCCATAGTCCATCGAATCTTTACTCAAAACTTGAAAACTTCAACCACACAAAACTCAAAACAAAACTCGTAAGCTCCGTTAGTATAAGAAAATAAAATCACCACTTAGGTACTGTAATGAGCTCATTATAAATTCATATTGGTGTAATTTCTACTGTATTCTAACTTCTCTATGGTTCATACCACTTAATACTAGCCATAGATGCATCAAAATAAGCAAACAACACATAGAAAACAGAATCTGTCAAAAACAGAACAGTCTGTAGTAATCTGTATCAAACGTATACTTCTGGAAACCCACAAATTATGAAATAAATTGCTGGACCTGATAAATTTGTCTATTAATCATCTGCAAAAAGAATCAACCTAAAAGCGCTCTCCAGTAAAAGATGACAGCTATTCTCGTGAGCGCTAAAGTTTCTGTTTTTCACAGCAAGATCACATAAACTTCACCCAAGTCTTCCCAAAGGTTCTACTTGGCACTTTATTGAAACAAAAGCTATAAAACATGATTACTACAGTAGCATAATCATGTGGACACACAAAAACAGTAATGATACATATTGGGTTGTCTCCCAACAAGCGCTTTTCTTTAATGCCTTTTAGCTAGGCATGATGATGATAATGATGCTCACATAAAAGATAAGAATTGAAACATAACGGGAGCATCATGAAGCATATGACTAGCATATTTAAGTATTACACACTTCCTATGCATAGGGTTTTTGTGAGCAAACAACTTATGGGAACAATAATCAACTAGCATAGGATGGCACAACAAGCATAGCTTCAAAACTTTAAGCACATAGAGAGGAAACTTGATATTATTGCAATTCCTACAAGCATATGTTCCTCCCTCATAATAATTTTCAGTAGCATCATGAATGAATTCAACAATATAACCAGCACCTAAAGCATTCTTTTCATGATCTACAAGCATAGAAAATTTACTACTCTCCACATAAGCAAAATTCTTCTTTATAGCATACGTATCATCACAATAATCAACATAGATAGGAGGCATGCTTTCATCATAGTAAATTTGCTCATCAAAGCTGGGGGACAAAAAATATCATCTTCATAAAACATAGCTTCCCCAAGCTTCTGGCTTTGCATATCATTAGCATCATGGATATTCAAGGAATTCATACTAACAACATTGTAATCATGCTCATCATTCACATATTTCATGCCAAGCATTCTATGTAATTCTTCTTCTAGCACTTGAGCACAATTTTCCTTCCCATCATTTTCATGAAAGATAGTAAAAAGGTGAAGCGTTTGAGACAAACTTAACTCCATTTTTTGTAGTTTTCTTTTATAGACTAACTAGTGCTAAAACAAGAAACAAAAAGATTCAATTGTAGGATCTAAAGATATACTTTCACTTACCTAGCCTCCCCGGCAACGGCGCCAGAAAAGAGCTTGATGTCTACTACACAACCTTCTTCTTGTAGACGTTGTTGGGCCTGCAAGTGCACAGGTTTGTAGAACAGTAGCAAATTTCCCTCAAGTGGATGACCTAAGGTTTATCAATCCATACGAGGCGTAGGATGAAGATGGTCTCTCTCAAGCAACCCTGCAGCCAAATAACAAAAAGTCTCTTGTGTCCCCAACACACCCAATAAAATGGCAAATTGTATAGGTGCACTAGTTCGGCGAAGAGATAGTGATACAAGTGTAAAATAGATAGTAGATATAGGTTTTTGTAATCTGAAATAATAAAAACATCAAGGTAACAAGCGGTAAAAGTGAGCGTAAACGGTATTGCAATGATAGGAAACAAGGCCTAGGGTTCATACTTTCACTAGTGCAAGTTCTCTCAACAATAATAACATAGATAGAACATATGACAAGCCCTCAACATGCAACAAAAAGTCACTTCAAAGCCACTAATAGCAGAGAACAAATGTAGAGATTATGGTCGGGTACGAAACCACCACAAAGCTATTCTTTAGGATCGATCTATAAAAGAGTTCGTACTAGAATAACACCTTAAGATACAAATCAACCAAAACCCTAATGTCACCTAGATACTCCATTGTCACCTCAAGTATCTATGGGCATGATTATACGATATGCATCACACAATCTCAGATTCATCCAACCAACATAAAAGTACTTCAAAGAGTGCCCCAAAGTTTCTACCGGAGAGTCAAGAACGTGTGCCAACCCCTATGCACAGGTTCCCAAGTGTCATGAAACCCGCAAGTTGATCACCAAAACATACATCTAGTGGATCAATAGAATAACCCATTGTCACCACGGTTATCCCACGCAAGACATACATCAAGTGTTCATAAAAGACTCAATCCAATAAGATAACTTCAAAAGGGGAAACTCAATTCATCACAAGAGAGTAGAGGGGGAGAAACATCATAAGATCCAACTACAATAGCAATGCTCGGGATACATCAAGATCGTGCCATTGAACACGAGAGAAAACATGAGAGAGAGAGATCAAACACATAGCTACTGGTACATACCCTCAGCCCCGAGGGTGAACTACTCCCTCCTCGTCATGGATAGCACCGGGATGATGAAGATGGCCACCGGTGATGGGATCCCCCTCCGGCAGGGTGCCGGAACAGGGTCCCAATTGGTTTTTGGTGGCTACAGAGGCTTGCAGCGGTGGAACTCCCGATCTATCTTCTGTTCTGGAAGTTTTAGGGTACGTAGGTATATATGGGTGTAAGGGGTATGTCGGTGGACCTCCGGGATGCTCACGAGGCAGGGGGGCGCGCCCAGGGGGGTGGGTGCGGCCCCACCCTCGTGGGCAGCCCGGGACTCCCCTAACATGCACTCCAAGTCTATCAGGTTGCTTTCCTTCCAGAAATAACTTCTCCAGTTGATTTTGTTCCGTTTTGACTCCATCTGATATTCCTTTTCCTCAAAATATTGAAATAGGCATAAAACAGCAAATCTGGGCTGGGCCTCCGGTTAATAGGTTAGTCCCAAAAATAATATAAAAGTGGATAATAAAGCCCAATATTGCCTAAAACAGTAGATAAAGTAGCATGGAGCAATAAAAAATTATAGATATGTTGGAGACGTATCCGGTACCACTGAGTCGGATGGTGTTGGGCGAACGACTTACGAGCCTCACGATAAGCTTTCGTGAAAACCCGCACCGCATCGTTGTCCATGGTTCTAAACTTGGCAAGCATCTTTGCAATCATCATCCCATGGATAGTGATATATTGCACCAGGTGAGCGATTGCGGGGTCATCTCCCTGGACAGTGGGAGGAGGCTGAATTCTTGTTTCTGTCACAACGGGGGAAAAGCAGAACTCCCGCCTCTCTGCCACTTGCAGAAACTTGGTTCGGAGGTATAGGATAGCCTCCATAGCAGCGGCCTGAATTGCCAAATCAGTAGTGGGAATGGCTCTGCCCTGAAAAACCAAGGGCTGACCATCTGCCGCGGGACCTGGGCAGATGTGCACTCTTGCATCATAGCAGTGAAGGTGAGGCACGGGTGCCGATTGGAACACCATGTAATCGGAGCTAGCATTATAGCCAAAGGCTTTGGTGAGCATCTCAGTAATAAGGGGTGGAAAACCAGTATGATTGACGGCAAAGGTTCGGGCATAAAACTTTGGAGATTTGAGGGTGCTAGTCATGGCTGGGAAGTTACTATATAGGCTTCTTTGCAGGGGCATGGCTGACTGGGTGTTGAGCGATACGGCTAGCGGAAAGGGGATTTTGTAGGCAGCTACATGGGACATGCCTGCATGGCGTGGCCCATTTACCTTAATGGCCAAGGGTAAGCGGTGTGGCTGACCAGAAAGGATAGGGTTGCTATTCGATCCACGGATAACTAGGCAGGGACAGCGGGGTAGGGACGTGTCAATTCCGGCTGCGCCACCTTCTGCTCAACAGTGGCCATGCTGGATGTCAGGGATGAGTCAAATCCCTGAGGGTCATTACGGGTTGATGATAATGGGGGTCTAATGCTAGGATAACCTATGCCAGCCTGGCTGCTCTAATACCATCTCCTGTGGCACCCCGATCCACATGGAGCAGGGGGCCTTCGCACGTCAGCCCAGGATAACACCTATCGCACAACAGGTCCATGATACAGCATTCTAGGTACAAGAATATTTATCAAGTACATGTATAGGGGATTACAACATTGATGAATACAATCATCTGGCATAGCTGTAAGGCTATCTAATGGCGGCGGAAGTCTTGGTCTGCCAGCATATCGACTCTGGATGGGCTCAACAATGCCTAGCACGATGGAACAAGCATACAATTCGGGTACGACCTACAAAACAAGCATGATATGCCGGGTCAGTACATTGAATGTACTTGCAAGACAACCGAATATATAGCATCCAAACATACAGATGACAAAGCAAGAACCAAGCATATGTAACAATCTACTTCAACACAATTTCTAAGCATGGCATGATATTGATTAGAGTCATAATTCAAACTAAGCATGAACAACATCATAGCATCTACTAGCATGGCAATAACATGGCATAAGGCAACAGCAAAACATAGAATCACACCTCAACCATAATCATGGCATATCAAAACATGGCATAAGTTCAATCAAAACATGGCATAGCATCATGTAACTATGCTGAAAATAAACTACCAGTCATATCAAATGCAGACATAACATGTTAACTTTATGCAACCATCTCCTGTTCTGCCATGGCTCTTTAAATGCAAATAACAACATACTACTCATGCAATGCAACCAAACTTGTGCACCGAGTCCCTCGGACTCTCTTACCAACGGGTTGCCTTGTAACCAAACGGTGATCATTCACGGATCACAAACGGAACCACACTTTGTTCAACACTCACCGAGACCTCGTCTCATGATCATATCAAAACATTACCGTGACTTCTCACGACTATCTCATAGCCCAAGTCACCACATTATTCATTACAGAATATTTATCAACTTAGTTATTTCAGGTTTTATCCTCCATTTTGACCAAGACCCGATAGTGTGACCTACTACGAACTGTGCCCATGACCGAGGACATGGCTATCGATAGATTTAACACACACTCTGCAGAGGTAGCACAGTGTACCCACACCACACAACCCATGGCCTAGCATTGATGAGGACATCAATACCATTGTTACACCCACAACCCCTACTTCTATACATACTGGACCAATTACTAGGGCTCGCGCACACCAATTAAATTACTAGGTACCTGCGTAAGGATAGATATCCTAATTTGCGCAAATCAAAACTAATGCCACGTGCTGATGGTTCTTTTAATATGTTAGAGAAAATAAACGATAATGCATGTAAACTTGAGCTGCCTGCAGAATTTGTGGTCAGTCCCACTTTTAACATTGCAGATTTGAAGCCTTGTTTGGGTGAGGAAGATGTGCTTCGGTCGAGGACGACTTCATTTCAAGAAGGGGATGATGAGGAGGACATCAATACCATTGTTACACCCACAACCCCTTTTGCTATACATACTAGACCAATTACAAGAGCTCGCGCACGCCAATTAAATTACCAGGTACTTTTGTTTCTTGGTAATGATTCTAGTGTTCATGAGAATATGATGCTGCCTAAATTGGATACATTAGTTTTGCTTACAAATGAAGGGCCTATCTTGGAGAAGGATGAACATTGGAGCAAGAACAAGCATGGAGATGATCGCATGCACAAGGGGAACAAGAACAGTGTTACAAGTGATCATTTCAGGACATTGAAGCCACCATAATGGGAGCATGAAGCCTTGGACGAAATATACAAGATGCTACTTCATAACTTTCGTCCAGAGGCTATTCTAGGTGCCGTGTCACCTTATTATTGGGCCAGGCCCATGTAACTTCGAAATACTTGAGTATAGGCTATTTTTAGAGTCCATATGTGTGGGGAAACAAAAGATAGGGTTGGTTTCGGACCCCTTACCCAAGGGACACGAGATTCCCCCCTCTTCCTCCATATATACAACAATTAGGGCATCATTTAGACTTTGGGTTTTGTTTAGATTAAAAGTTCAATATAGCTGCAACTTTCGCGTACATCGTTTGTGTTCAACGACCAGACAAAGGCGTCACAGAACCCCACCTTCATTAATGAAGCTTTCCTCTTATATTCGCAATATCCAGATTGCAATCTTAGTTTCTTGCTTGTTCTTTGTTTGCTTCCAGGAAATAGACCTTCGTGGTCAGGTTTATTGTGCTCTGGCGTGGTCAATAACCTCTCGGAGTTGGTTTAGTGATTGCTAAGGCATGACGTCCTCGCACGTTCGTAGTCGGATCGTGAAAGTCGACTTCCACCAAAACGATAGCCACCATCTCATCGAAAGACGGGACACCTTTGCCTCTATCAAGTGGTATCAGATTTCCAGGTTGCTCGGTGAGATTGTATAGTTTTTTATAGTTTAGATCGAGTCTGTTATTATACCTACAGTCCACGAAAAAGCCACACAAAAATTAGAGTTAGTTCATCATATCCGAACCGATCTGAGCCTTTGCATAATCTTTTTAGGGTTTTTGCATTGTTGAATTTGCGGTTGCATCATCGTGTCTAGTTGCTGGTCTTAGTGTCTAGTCCTTTAGAGTTTCGAGTTCTGTCATAGTTTGTCATGTCGCCACCGCACCATCTTCATCGTTGCTACCATATACCACCACCGCTGCCATATACCACCCTCGCTGCCATATCCTACCACCACTGCCATCTACCACCACAGCTGCCATATCCTACCACCGCTGCCATATACCACCATAGTTGCCATATCCTACCATCGCTGCCATATACCACCATATATCCACCACCAATCCGACTTCTTCTCATATTAGGTTTGTTTTCGAGATCCATCTATTTTCCGATTCGTGTTTCCTTGTCTAAGTAGGTTTCAGAAAAAAAAAGTCTGGAGACCCCCGGGCAGTTTTTAGGCCATAATTTCGGCGACCGAAAATATTCTTTCCCTATCCTATTTTTAGGTTCCAAGGAGCGTTTTGAGACACTCGCCAACATAGTGATTTTTTGTCGCATTTTTTTCGCCATCGCTGCACTAATTTCCGAAAAAATGTCAAAAAAATTTCGTGCCTATCCTGTTACCTTGACTTGGGAAGAGTTTTGAGACACTCGCCATTATAGTGAATTTTCACAAAAAAAAGAAAGAGGAGCGCAAAAAAGAGCGCAAAAAAAAGAGCGAAAACAAAATTTAGAGTGTGCTTTTCCCTTGTTTACGTGCCGCGTTGTGATTTTGTTAGTGTTCTAGGCTCGCGTCTCTAGCACGGTCTAGCCTAGGACCAGCATAGTACCGTTGTTGAGCGTTTATTCAACTTTGCATCTCTGAATTGATTATTGCTGACCCTTTTTGCTACCATATTATAAGCCTTCCCAACTCCACATACATCTACGTCATGCGTTTGACTCTCCCTGGTAATCGCTCTATCCAAGCTTTGAGAGCTTTGACTACAACGGTTGCCAATCACCACCTGTTGCTGGGTAAGAGCTGGTAAGAATTTGAGATTCGCTTGAAGGATTTGTGACAGACCACCACCACCACCACTTCCTAGTAGTCTGTAGGATCATATTCTTTTGTGTTTCTATTGCTGCTAACTATGGCAGGACCACAAGCCGATGAGATTGACTGGGAGAACATGATGAACAAGGAGTTTCATGATAAGTTTCATCAAATGTTGGGTCAACAGGTGGAAGACGTGATGGCCAGCTTTGGAAAGGCAATGGAGAAGATGGATGACATTGAGAAGACAATTGACACCAAGTTGGATGCCAAGTTCGATGAATTACTCAAACGTCTCCCACCACCAGCTTCACGCCACGATATAGTAGGGTGAGCACAGTGTATTCCTCTTGAGCCAGGACAAAATTCTGGTGCCGCTGCTACTGCTCTTGATGCTTCTGTAGCTCCTGCTGCTACTGTAGAGGTGGAGGACTATTACGAGGATGAGGTTGATCAAAATCAGAACTACGTGCAGCCACCAGCATCACCACCACCAGGTCGACCTCAGTTATATATTCGCAATGGTAGGCCTGCACCACCACCTCAGGTACGAGATAATGACCATATTCCTAAATTGAAACTGAATATTCCACCATTTGAGGGTAGATACATTCCTGATGTATATCTTACTTGGGAGTTAGAAACTTAACAATGTTTTACATGTTTACAATATCCCGAGGAGAGACGGGTTGCTGTTGCTATTTGTGCTTCCACTAGTTTTGCATGTGTATGGTGGTCTGAACATTGTAGATTCTATTCCAGCTACATGGGTTGCTTTGAAAACTGCTACGCGTACTCGTTGGGTTCCACCATATTATCAACGTGAATTACTTCAAAAACTGTAGCGTTTGAGACAAGGGAAAAATTCTGTAGAATAATATTATCGGGAATTACAAACTGGCATGATTAGATGTGGTATTGTTGAGGAGATTGAAGTATGCTTGCATGTTTTATGGGTGGATTAAATAGAGAGATTTAGACCATTCTAGAGTATAAGGAGTATACTAATATCAGTCGTTTATTCCATCTTGCTTGTAAAGCTGAACGTGAAGTGCAGGATCGACAAGCATTGACGCGAACTAACTTTTCTGTAGGTCGACCTTCATCATGGACACCGCATGCATCTTCTACTTCCACTGCACCAGCACCTCCATCAGGTGCCACCTCCAGCGTGATACAAGAAAGCAGGCACAACCACCACTATTTGCCAAGAGCGCACCTGTCGGGCCTGCACAGAGCTCTTCTTCTTCCATGGCATCAACAGGGCACACAAGTGATATTATTTTTCACCGTTGTAAGGGAAGAGGTCATTATGCGAGAGAATGAAAATCTCAGTGTGTGATGATTGCTACTGAGGATGGTGGATATGAGTCCGCTAGTGACTATGATGAGGAGAATTTGGCTCTTATTACACATGAAGAACATGGTGGAGATGATTCTGAACATCAGACGCAATACATGGCTCCTGAAGATGCTGACAGGTATGAATGTTTAGTTGCTCAACGTGTTTTGAGTGTGTAGCTCACACAAGCTGAGCAAAATCAGAGGCATAATTTGTTCCATACAAAGGGAGTTGTGAAGGAATGTTCTGTTCGTGTCATCATTGATGGAGGGAGCTGCAACAACTTGGCTAGCATGGAGATTGTGTAGAAGTTATCTCTCACCACAAGACCACATCCACATCCTTACTATATCCGGCAAGGTTAAGGTAATGTGTGTTGTTCATGTGCATTCTAGTATTCTATATATGCTGATTGTGATGTACCCATGCAAGCATGTTCCTTATTACTTGGTAGACCATGGAAATTTGATAAAAATTCTATACACCATGGTAGAAACAATCAGTATACTCTTGTTCATAAGGATAAACATATTACTTTGCTTCCTATGTCTCCTGATTCCATTTTGAAAGATGATATTAATAGAGCTAATAAAGCAAAACAGGAGAAAAATAAGAGTGAAAATCAGATTGTGGCAAAAGATTTTGAGCAACAAATGAAGCCTAATAATAAACCATCTAGTGTTGCTTCTGAAATTAAATTGAAAAGTGCATGTTTATTTTCCACCAAATCTGATATTGATGAGCTCGATTTCAGCAAATCTGTTTGCTATGCTTTTGTGTTCACAGAGGCATTATTTTCATTCGAGGACATGCCTTCCTCTTTGCCTCCTGCTGTCGCTAACATTTTGCAGGAGTTCGCTGACGTCTTTCCACAAGACGTGCCACCGGGATTACCGCCTATTCGAGGATTGAGCATCAGATTGACTTAACTCCTCTTCACTGCCAAACCGTGCAC
The DNA here is from genome assembly GCF_018294505.1 of Triticum aestivum. Taxonomy (NCBI): domain Eukaryota; kingdom Viridiplantae; phylum Streptophyta; class Magnoliopsida; order Poales; family Poaceae; genus Triticum; species Triticum aestivum. Next base: position 159,123,733 of record NC_057807.1, read on the forward strand.
CATACCGTACCAATCCAGAGGAGACAAAAGAGATCATGCGTCAAGTACATGAGCTTCTCGACAAAGGTTATATACGTGAATCCCTTAGTCCTTGTGTTGTTCCTATTATTCTAATGCCGAAAAAGGATGGTACATCGCGTATGTGTGTTGATTGTAGAGGCATTAATAATATTACTATTCGTTATCATCATCCTATTCCTAGGCTAGATGATATGCTTGATGAATTGAGTGGCTCTACAATATTGTCCAAAGTTGATTTGCATAGTGGATACCATCAAATTCGTATGAAATTGGGGGATGAATGGAAAAAACATTTAAAACTAAGTTTGGATTATATGAGTGGTTAGTCATGCATTTTGGGTTAACTAATGCACCTAGTACTTTCATGAGATTAATGAACGAAGTTTTACGTGCTTTCATTGGACGATTTGTGGTAGTCTATTTTGATGATATACTGATTTATAGCAGATCTTTGGAGGAACATTTGGAACATTTACGTGTTGTTTTTATTGCTTTACGTGATGCACGTTTGTTTGGTAACCTTGGGAAGAGTACCTTTTGCATCGACCGAGTATCTTTTCTTGGCTATGTTGTTACTCCACACGGAATTGAAGTTGATAAAGCCAATATTGAAGCTATTGAGAGTTGGCCACAGCCCAAAACGGTCACACAAGTGAGGAGTTTTCTTGGCCTCGCTAGATTCTATAGGCGTTTTGTGTGAGATTTCAGCACCATTGCTACACCTCTCAATGAGCTTACAAAGAAATATGTGCCTTTTGTTTGGGGCACCACACAGGAAGAAGCCTGAACGGTATTGAAAGATAAGTTGACACATGCTCCTTTACTCCAACTTCTTGATTTTAACTTTTGAGCTTGAATATGATGCTAGTGGAATTGGATTAGGAGGTTTGTTACTACAAGATGGCAAACCTGTTGCATACTTTTCTGAAAAATTGAGTGGGCCTAGTCTGAATTATTCTACTTATGATAAATAATTATATGCTCTTGTTCGGACTTTAGAAACATGGCAACATTATTTATGGCCCAAATAATTTGTTATACATTCTGATCATGAATCTTTGAAACATATTAAAAGTCAAGCTAAACTGAATCGTAGACATGCTAAATGGGTTGAATTCATTGAGACTTTCCCTTATGTCATTAAACACAAGAAGGGTAAAGAAAATGTTATTGCTGATGCATTGTCTCGTCGCTATACTAAGCTTTCACAACTTGACTTCAAAATATTTGGTTTGGAGACCATCAAAGATCAATATGTGCATGATGCTGATTTTCAAGATGTATTGCAGAATTGTAAAGAAGGAAGAACATGGAACAAGTTCGTCGTTAATGATGGATTTGTGTTCCGTGCTAACAAGCTATGCATTCCATCTAGCTTCGTTCGTCTTTTGTTGTTGCAGGAGGCGCATGGAGGAGGACTAATGGGACACTTTGGCGTGAAGAAGATGGAGGACGTACTTGATACACATTTCTTTTGGCCAAAGATGTGGGATGTTGAGCGTTTTATTGCTCGTTGCACTACATGTCAAAAAGCTAAGTCACGACTCAATCCTCGTGGTTTATATATGCCTTTGCCTGTACCTAGTGTTCCTTGGGAGGTAAAATCTATGGACTTTGTTTTAGGTTTACCTAGAACAAAGAAGGGGAGGGATAGCATATTTGTTGTCATGGATAGATTCTCGAAAATGGCACACTTTATACCATGTCATAAAAGCGATGATGTTGTTAATGTTGCTGATTTGTTCTTTCATGAAATTGTTCGCTTGCATGGTGTGCCAAATACTATTGTTTCAGATCGTGATACTAAATTTCTTAGCCACTTTTGGAGATGTTTATGGGCTAAATATAAACTTGCTGGAGATAAGGGTAGAAAACATGTTGTGTTTGCACCTGTAGATCTTGTTTGGTTAGATTTGCGTAAGGATAGATTTCCTAATTTGCACAAATCAAAACTAATGCCACGTGCTGATGGCTCTTTTAAGATGTTAGAGAAAATAAATGATAGTGCATATAAACTTGAGCTGCCTGCAGAATTTGGGGTCAGTTCCACTTTTAACATTGCAGATTTGAAGCCTTATTTGGGTGAGGAAGATGTGCTTCCGTTGAGGACGACTTCATTTCAAGAAGGGGAGGATGATGAGGACATCAATACCATTGTCACACCCACAACCCCTGCTGCTATACATACTGGACCAATTACTAGAGCTCGCGCACGCCAATTAAATTACCAGGTACTTTCGTTTCTTGGTAATGATTCTAATGTTCATGAGAATATGATGCTGCCTAAATTGGATACATTTGTTTTGCTTACAAATGAAGGGCCTAGCTTGGAGAAGGATGAACATTGGAGAAAGAACAAGCATGGAGATGATGGCATGCGCAAGGGGAACAAGAATGGAGTTACAAGTGATGATTTCAGGACGTTGAAGCCACCACAATGAGAGCATGAAGCCTTGGACGAAATATACAAGATGCTACTTCATAACTTTCATCCAGAGGCTATTCTAGGTGTTGCATCACCTTATTATTGGGCCAGGCCCATGTAATTTCTAAATACTTGAGTATAGGTTCTTTTAGAGTCCGTATGTGTGGGAAAACAAGAGAAAGGGTTAGTTTCGGACCCCTTCCCCAAGGGCCACGGAATTCCCCCCTCTTTCTCCATATATACAGCCCTTAGGGCGTCATTTAGAATTTTGGTTTTGTTTAGATTAAAAGTTCTCCATAGCTGCAACTTTGGGGTACTTCATTTGTGTTCAACGACCAGACAAAGGCGTCACAGAACCCCAGCTTCATTAATAAAGCTTTCCTCTTATATTCGCAATATCCATATTGCAATTTTAGTTTCTTGCTTGTTCCTCGTTTGCTTGTAGGAAATATACCTTCGTGGTCAGGTTGATCGTGCTCCGGTGTGGTCAATAACCCACTACTAGAAAAACCCCTACTAATGGCGCACCTAATATGGCCATTAATGGCGCATCTGTGGTGCGCCATTAACAGCACGCCATTAGTAATTTTTACTAATGGCGCACCACCTGGTGCGCCATTAGTATCTGGTATACTAATGGCGCACCTCGGGTGCGCCATTAGTATAGGCCAGGTGCGCCATTAGTATGCCTCCCAGGGGCCATGTATACCTAGGTGCTTTGGCATACTAATGGCGCACCACCTCCGGATGCGCCATTAGTAACCGCGGCATACTAATGGCGCACTGCCCAGTGATGCGCCATTAGTATGCACTGTCATACTAATGGCGCACTGTCATGTGATGCGCCATTAGTATGAATATTAGGGTTTTTTTTATTTTTTTATTTTCTGTTTTTTGCACAGGTTACAAAATGTATAATTTGACAAAATATAGACAGCACACATCAACAACAGATTCATCAAATACAATAGAAGATTAGTCTTTGAATACAATTCATCATATTAGTCTCCGAATACAATTCGTCATATTAGTCTCCGAATTGAAAAGACCGAACAAAGATAGAACATTATATTACAAGTCTCGAGACCGCGAGTAGCGAGTCTGTCTTCACATTACAAGTCGATATCGATCATCTAAACTACCATCACATAGAAGAGAGCTGCGGTCATCACGATGAGCATCATCACGATGAAACTCGTCTTCATCCGGTTCCTCCAACGCTCCCTCCCCTCTCCCGCTAGATAGCGGGCGTATCTAGATTCGGCCTCGGCCCTAGTGGTGTACCCTTTGTAACTGTTACCGCTGAATCGGTGAACCTGTCTCCGACACTCCTCCCAGTCATCGTAGACTCCGGGAACCTTACCCTTGTACACAACATACGTCGGCATCGCTATGCACTAGCCAAACGAAACGTTAGTACCAATTCACAGACAATACATAAGCAATATATAAGTATGCAACAGAACGATCGGAAGAGAAAAGCAAGACATTAATAGCATCGATTACATCTAAGTTGAACGACTCTCGAAACCAAAGAGACATACTACAAGTTCATTAAAGTTTAATTACAACATGAGCTAATCAATGTTTCAGAACTAGACAACTCGACTCGAGGGACCGGAGCGTGGATGAAGCCGCCGTCTATCGTGGGAGTCATGAAAGAACGGGCGTTGTCATCCTGCATTTGTAGCATTGTGTCGATGTCACTGTTGGACGGTTGATTTCTGAGGTAGAACTACCCCGAGGTACAAAGGACATCTTGATGGATGATTTCCGCAAATTCCGACTGGATGCGAAAGAATTCTTGTCGGAGGTCCGCGTCCTGGATTGCCGACACGCTCGCGGCCCAATCTTTGAGTTTACTCGGTAGCAAAAGTTGATGATGGTCCCGTACGATCGCCCGCATGTGATGGATGGCATAGTAGGCACCCTTCTGACCGCCAGGCGGCTGCTTGACGCAGCAGAATGTCGTATTGTGGGAGAACACGTGCTTGCCGTACTTACGAATAGGCCTGGTGAAGGTGCCTCCAGATTGGGCGTAGCCGGGGAGAACATCATCAAGAACCTTCTTGACATTTGTGGAGTCTATGTTCGACTGACGGTCCGGGTCGAAATACGTGGCCATGGAATATTTGGGGCTTAGGAGGATGAGCGTGCAACGTGTGTCACTGCAGAAAACATGGAATGTTAAAAGAAAAACGATCGAAATGTAAGAATTCATATGTTACGGGCCGGTTGAGGGGAGGACTTACTCGGGAAAGTAAGGCACGAGGAAGTTATCCTTATCTTGGTTTGCCAGAATGACGCCTTCGAGGTAAGAACTCGCGACTTGCCGGTCCCCAGCGCTGCCCAAGATCTTGGCACGCATGTAGAAGGGGTCGACTATCACGATGTCCGGGGTCTTGTCGCGAATGATCCGCATCTCCATACTCAGCGAAAATAGCCGAACGAAGGTGTAGTGCAGCGGATGAAGGTTCAACATAGCGTGGATGTCATCAAAACGCAGGACGATCGTACGCCCGATGGAGTTATCCACAAAGCCCTTGCCCTCTGGCACCTTGGCCGCGAAAACCGGGTATGCCACATCCTTCTCTCTGAGAAGCCGCTTCTCCAAAGCAAGAACACTGTCATGCAGACTCCGCATAGCACCGGTTGCAGCATTGAGCATATTTGTCGGTAGCATCGCCCTACCCGCCACATGCACCCTCCTCGAGATATCCTGCGGTGAAGGTGGCCCGTCCTGAGCACGGATCGTACTCGGTGCCGGCTGGCTCGCACCCTTCTTAGTCTTTCTTTTGCGTGCCTTCTTCTTCTCTTGTAATGGGACCGAGTTCTGCTCACAGACCGCCTTCTTGAGTGTGTTGGGGCTGATAATATTTCGCACCTCGCCTATCTGAGGCTCGGTGAAGTCGGCAGCTGGAGGCGTCTCCTGAGAGCTGAACGCCAGACGGCGCCTGTTGCAACTTGGCTTCTCCGCGGTACGAGCTAGATTGCACACGTCTTTTGTTGGGTTTGGTTCTTGAGAAGGAGGCCCCATGAAGTCGCCGTCGTACCCATGCTCGGCAAAGTACTGATCGACATTGCCAAATGTATCATTGTCGTCGTCGTCGTTGTTCTGATCCTGTGCCATATGCATGTTTGGATCTAGTGGCATAGGGATGTCCGGCACCGTTACGGCGGTCTTGCCATGGGGCCGACTTGGCGCCGGCACGACTGGCGGTGTTGTCTTTGGGGTGGTGTCCCCCGCCCCCAAACGAATCTGGCTCTTCGGCCAAAGCAGGGGCCAGCTCAGGCAGGCGCTGAGGGTCATCACGTCTTCATCGTCGGCACCGACGGGTCGAATCGGAGGTAACAAGTCGTCGCAGCCTGGCAGCACCCGAACCAGTTGAACCCTAAACAAGTTGGGTGGCATCTGGGTACCGTGGAACAAGGGGTTGCCCGGTTGAACGATTTTGCCCTTGGCGACATCGACCAACTCGTTGTTCACAAAGTGGAGGAGAGTGCACGGAACGTCGGCGGCGCCCTGCGAAAACATGTAGGGCGTCAGGGATGTCCAGTCAAAGGCAAGGAGATGAAGTCCTCGGCCGAGAGAGGCTTAATTAGTTACCGTGATGATGGCGTCGAGCTCGGCTAATGTCGAGGCACCGCCAACGGCGGGCGTGCAGTTGACGGAGGGGCCGCTTGCTGAAGAGGTGCCGGCCGGCGTACACCTGGGTGCATTAAGCTCCCGTGCCGGTGTCGGAGACACCAATGCCGCCTCCGCCGGAGGCACCAATGGCCCCGCCATCGCATTATGCGAGTTGATGGCCGTGAAGCTAGGAATCGGGGGCGGCCCCTGTTGGCCGCCCGCAATCCACGCACTCAACCCCGAGATCAAGGTAGGCACAAGGGCGGTGATCGTCGCTCCGAGTCGTTGTTCCACTTGCTCTTGGACAATCTCCGGAATCCGCGCCACCTGTGCCTTGAGTTCTTGAACCTCTCGCGCCTGGCTTTCCGAGCTGGTCTTTTTCTCCTTCCGCACACCAGCGGTATAGTATGACCCCCATTTTGTCCACAAGCCTTTGCCGGCCACACGACCAGCTGACGTCGGCTTACTGAGCTTATCCTTGTTCTTCATTACATTCAACCCCCTATTTAGAGTGGTGTCCCAAGGGTTGCTCTTAGTCGACTCCGCGCTACTGCTTTCAGTCGCCTGCGGAAGGAATGTGAACCATTTAGAAATTTGGCTTCATTAATTAGAATGCAACCATATGGAGCTAATTACGCGGGGGTGTATTCCTTACCAGAACAAGCTCAAGCGCCCTGGTCTTCGGATCTGTGGTAAGCTCCTTTGTTATCGGGTCCTCCTTGTACCGGGCCCTGACATAGTTCCTAGTCTGCTTGTTACCGCTGTATTTCTCGAAGCGGGGCGGTAGGCCTTGCTCGGCACGGTCTGCGTCCTCCTTGTCCCATATAGGCTCCGCCACTCTGTAACCGCCGGGACCGAGTGTGTGTTCCCCTATGTTTAGCTCCCGCATTTGTTTCCCCCACTAACTTGATTGGGAGCTTGCGGTGCTCGAGCAATTGATCTTGAAGTCGTTGTAGTCATCTTCGGTGATCGAAGGATTTTTCTCCTTGATCTTCTGATAACTCTCACCTTTCTCGATCATTCTCTTCACATTGCTTTTCCAAGTAGATAGGGCCTTGCTCATCTTCGTGAGGGCAGCATTGTTCACTTTATTCCCTTTGAGGCTTGTGTTTTCAAATTCAGCGGGGAACTTGTATCGTTCGTGCAGCTTCGTGAAGAGGAGGTTGCGCAAATTCCCTCGGTCAGGATGCCTCAGGTTCTCGGTGTTGATCGAGACGGTGCTCCGGACAATGCACCCGAGCTGAAGCGAGTACCCCTTGACTATTCGTTCGGGCGCCGTTGGATTCCCGTTGGAGTCCACTTCAGTAACTTCCTCCTTGAGGGTGCGGAGCACGATCGGGCGCCGGTCCTTCCGTTGCCTCTTCGATTGGCTTCCATCTGTGCGTGCGCCACCATCATCAGTGGTGGCATCCTCGGCGGCACCATCAGTGGTGGCATCAGTGTGGTCATCCTCGGCGGCACCATTTGTGGTCTCAGGATCGGTGGGGAAGGCGGCGGCCTCATACAAGTGAGGTTGTTCCTCCAGCTCCTGGGACAGCACCCAGAATGCCTTGCCGCCTGAACCCCCGGCCTCATCGTTATGGGCCATGTTTCTCTCTAAATAGAAACAAAGTTTGGTCAAAAAGTTGGTTATTGTCAAGGAACAAGATCTCTAAGTTGACCAAATAACCTAATTCTCAGGGTAACCTAGTTCTTGAGGGGTGTGTCTAGAAAGTTGGTTGCTGCAAAGATACAACGTTGTGAGTTTGGTCAAATTGCCTATGATGTTTGTGATATTGCCTTGGATCTTGAAGGCACTGTTGCATGATGCAGTGGTACAGCCAACATGGGACCTCATCTTTGCAGGCTAATTTTCTAGATTGTAACACTGAGATTTGTGCACAAGCTAAGCTAGCTAAGACAGTAGCTTCCTTGCAACCCACAAAAGACAAAGGAAAAGGGGTGAAAAGGGGGAGATGGTTAGCTTTGATGAGCAGGCAACATCTTCCTAACCCCCTTCTTCTTGTCTCCTCTCACTATCTCTCTCACACACATGGCAAGCAAGGGTGTATGAGTGTGTGAAAAAAATACTAAACTAATCCAACCACTAAAGCAAATTAATTTTTACTTCGGTTGAGAATCGGGCACCTTCTAGGTCAAGAAAATTGGGCATGACCTTTGCTAATTTTCTTGACCTTGGAGTGCCCCATTTCTCAACCGAAACGGAAATTAATCAACGTTTCAGGAGAAAGGGGTCATTTTAGAAGATCACAAGTAGCAGCAGCATCACTTGACAAAATCACAACTAGCAGCAGCAACTCGCAGATAGCAGCAGCAGCATCACTTGACAAGTAGTACAGCAGCAGCAGCAGCAGCATGCATGCACTTGGTGCACAGAGTCCCATTTTCAATTTAGTTTCAGTAAAAATGCCACTAGCAAATATAGAGCAAAAATCCACTAGAAGTACACTGTAAACCCACTAACATTTACAGTGTAAATTCCACTAACAATTACGGAATGACAAAACAATATATTTATACTACAACATATATAAAGAAATCTCCGAGTATGGAGATCTTGTAATCAGAAGTAAACACAAGCAAGCTTCAATCCAGATAAAGGCACTGGAGGCAAAGGCACTAAATCAAAATAGACACCTTAATTGTTTGTGTCCTACATATGTACACCGAAACAAGAATATTACTTTATACTGCAGCCATCACTGCAGCCTGAGCCTCACCCGTTAACTGTTGATTCCTCAAAAAACCAACCTCTTATCTATACTTACTAGTACTTTATACTGCCAAGCAAAACCCAAACCCAATGGACAAGTAGCAGCAGGACAATGATAAAGTTATCTTGTCCTGGCCATGGGGAAGCACCAAAATCCAATGGAGCCATTTTTTTTTTTATGAGTTATATAAAAAATTAAATAGTTCTGTGGTTCAGGCATAATTGCCCTCATGTAGGATGGACGGGTGGCCAGGCAGGCTTGTTTAGTTTCGTCACTCAGTGTAGCTAGTTGTCTATACTATCGACCAATAACCAGTTGACTTGATGATCATCGTGTTCATTTTTCTCCTTCACTTTCCTTCTGGTGGAAGCAAGGCATCACTGGTTCATTGTGCATGTATGCATCACTGGTGGAAGCAACCTACACAAAACATATATCACCAACAGGACGGAAAGCGTCTTATCAAACCACATATCATCTCATCTGATTGCAATCTACCTTCCAGTCTTTTGTATCCCCTCACCCTTTCCAGGAGAGACACAACTAATTCTCCAGTGAAAAACAATCAAAGGCAGACACAAATAATAACGCATTCTTCATACTAAAAACCTGTGAACCAAGAGCAACGATACAGTAAACTAAGCTAACATCACACCCGCTGGAAAATTAAAAATGCACAGCCCATCGTGTTGGCCAGAGTTAATCATATAACAATATGCTTCTCTAAATTATAGGAATCTGAGCAAAGCCACGGCAAGTAAAAAAATCATGCTACAAGACAGATCAGACAACCGCAGTACAAATCATCTACACCCTGATATCCCCATCCTTCCAGGAGACTAACTAATCTGCAGTGTAAAACAAGACAGCCATACAATGTTCATACTAAAACCTCTGGTTACATGAAAAAGTGTTCTAGTGAACCAAGAGGAACAACTATGATGTGAGTGAATTAATCTAGGATGACACCACTGGAGAACTAAAAATACATAGCCCATCGTGTCGGCTAAAGTCAACCGTGGGATAATAAGCTGCGCTAAAATTCATGCTACAAGACAGATCAGACAACCTACTGAAACAATATCAACAACAGGAAGCAAAGCATCCAGATTATCATGCTCATATGGAGATGTGCATCAAATGTCAACTGAGGCAACCTACTGAAACAATATCAACAACAGGAAACAACAGGAAGCAAAGTCAACCGAGGCAATGAATGAAATGTGCATCAAACTGGTCCTGGCGGAAGTTGAGTGCAAATTATCATGCTCATATGGAGATGGGATGGGAGGAGGGAAGGGGATAGGGGTCGGGGCGGTAGCTTACCTTGGAGGAGCGGGCCGGGGTGGAGGAGGCGGCGTCCGGTGGTGTGGACGGGGCGGCGTCCGGGCGGCGGGACGGTGGTGTGGACGGGGCGGCGTCCGGGCGGCGGGACGGTGGTGTGGACGGGGCGGCGTCCGGGCGGCGGGGTCACGTCGAGGCGGCGGGGCAGCGTCGAGGTGGCGGGGCAGCGGCGTCGGGGCGGGGTCGAGGCGGCGTCGGGGCGGCGTCGAGGCGGCGTCGGGGCGGCGGGGCAGCGGCGTCGGGAGAGGAGAGGGGAAGGGGATCTAGGGCGAGGGAGAGGGCGAGGGAGGGAGAGGGCGAGGGCGAGGGCGAGCAGTGGGTCAGGGCAGCGGCGGCGGCGGCGGTGGATCGAGAGGGAGAGGGAACTGGCGAGGGGGAGAGGGAAGGGGGGATCGGGCGAAGGGGGAGAGGGAAGGGGGGATCGGGCACCTCACCGTGGGCACAATACTAATGGCGCACCTCATCGTGGTGCGCCATTAGTGTATCCATACTAATGGCGCACCTCACCGTCGTGCTCCATTAGTATTTTTTTTATTTCAACTCAAGCCAACAGGTTATGTACCACCAGAACTGATCCACATCAAGTCCCCTCTACTAGGTCGACTGGTCAGCAGCCAGTTCTCACACCAGGAGGTCCTGGGTTCGACTCCCAGGCTCCACAAATTTTTTTTAGCATTTAAAAAGCTGTTTGATACTTATTTGTGTTTAAATATGTTCAAACTTGTTTAAATAATAACAGTAATATTTTTTATAAGACAGTAGCATTTAAAAAGCTGTTTGATACTTATTTTTTTTATAAGACGGTGCGCGGGGTGCGGGGGGTCGGCGGCGGCGGTTGAGTAGGGGAATCGAGGGTGCGGGGGGTCGGCGGCGGCGGCCGGTGGACTGGGGGGGTGCTCGGCGGCGAGGGGGACCGGATCTGGCGAGGTGGGATAGCGATCGAGATGGAGGGGGATCAAGGTGGGCTCCACAAATTTTTTTAGCATTTAAAAAGCTGTTTGATACTTATTTGTGTTTAAATATGTTCAAACTTGTTTAAATAATAACAGTAATTTTTTTTATAAGACAGTAGCATTTAAAAAGCTGTTTGATACTTATTTTTTTTATAAGACGGTGCGCGGGGTGCGGGGGGTCGGCGGCGGCGGTTGAGTAGGGGAATCGAGGGTGCGGGGGGTCGGCGGCGGCAGCCGGTGGACTGGGGGGTGCTCGGTGGCGAGGGGGACCGGATCTGGAGGGGGATCGAGATCGAGTGTCCATGAAATTTAAAAATATTCATGATAGTTCAAAAAGTACCCATGAAATACAATCGAGAAATGAAGTCTACGATTTAAATACAATCGATCTTAGCTAGCTATCTGTTCACAATCATCTTGCCCTTCTTTTTCGCAAATGGAGTTCTTCTGTGGAACAGACGTCCTTTAGGTAGGGTGGTCCTGCTTCTTCTTGTGGTGTATGCTGCTACTTCATCATCGTCGTCATGTTCGATCCTCGGGTCGCCGTACTTGTCGAAGTCTTGCTCATTGGCTACTCCATCCATTCCGATGATCTTCCTTTTGCCTCTCCTCACGACAACACGACTGGGCTTTGGCGGGTCGGTAATGAAGAAGCATTGGTCCACTTGGGAAGCCAGTACCCATGGCTCATTTTTCGCGGTGACTTTTGCGCCCGCGGTCTTGGATTTGGCTTCGGGTATAACCATGGTGGTGAAATACCGGTCTTCTTTTATGACGTTCTTGGCCCATCTGACACGGAACATCGGGACCTTCTCTCCAGCGTAGCTCAGCTCCCAGATCTCCTCGATCCTTCCGTAGTATCTGTCCTTGTCGTTACCGGTGTAGGATTCCATCGTTACCCCGGAGTTCTGATAACCATCGCTCTTCATATCCTTGGCCTCAGTGTAGAATGTGTAGCCATTGATATCGTATGCCTCATAGGTCATCAGGTTGTGCTCGGCGCCCTGTGACAAGGCGAATATGAGTTGTTCTTCCGCGGAAGAATCCTCATGTAAAGGGTACGACAGAAGCTTCTGCTTGAACCAACGCGTGAAACATGAGTTGTGCTCTTTGAGTATATCTCCGTCCGTCCTCTGTTGGCCTCGGTCATTGTACGTCTTCTTAATAAAGGTTTTGTGCTCTACCACCCAAGGATCGACCACATCTATGTGTTGTAGCGCGACTAGGTTTGCTCTTTCAAAGTCGGCGAGTCGACCCTCGAAGTCGACATGCATGTCGCGGCGACCCTCACGGTGACCCCATCCAGCGAGCCTGCCGAGGTGCCTGTTGACGGGCAGACCAACGGGGTTCTCGATGCCTAGATAATTCGTGTATTAGGAGATGCACTCTTCGGTCAGAAAGCCCCTGGCTATGCTTCCCTCTGGACGTGACATGTTGCGAACGTATCCTTTGATGACACCATTCATCCTTTCGAACGGCATCATGCTGTGCAGGAACGTCGGCCCGAGTTGGATGATATCCTCCACTATATGGACCAGCAGATGCACCATAACGTCGAAGAATGCGGGCGGGAAGTACATCTCAAGCTCGCATAGTATCACCACGATCTCTTCCTGTAGCCTTCTAAGTTGCCTCACGCCAATCGACTTCCGAGAGATGACGTCGAAGAAGTTGCATAGGCCAAATAGCATTTCACGGACGTGCACGTCCATGATCCCACGGATTGCAACTGGAAGTATCTGCGTCATCAGCACGTGACAGTCGTGAGACTTCATCCCGCTGAACTTCTGCTTCGCTGGGTCTAGGTATCTGCTTATCTTCCCCGCGTAACCGTAAGGAAGTTTTACTCCTAGGAGGCAGTTGAAAAACTGCTCGATCTCCTCCTGACTTAGAGTGAAGCACGCGGGAGGGTAGTCATTTCCGGTCTTCTTGGCCTTTTTGCCTTTGCGACGACTTTCTGTTTCCTGCTTCGCCTGATCATCATCATCATCATCATCATCATCATCATCATCATCATCATCATCATATATAGCGTGAAGCTCCTGCCTGATGCCCATTGATTTCAAGTCTGCCCTTGCTTTCGGCCCATCTTTGGTCCTCTCTGGCATGTTGAGCAGGGTACCAAGCAGACTCTTGCACACGTTCTTCGTGATATGCATGACATCAAGGCTGTGAGGCACACGGTGGATCTTCCAGTACGGCAAGTCCCAGAAAACAGACCTCGTTTTCCATACCTTCAGCAGCGGCTCTGGCGCCTTTTGCTTCTTTCCCGGCAGTGGGCAGTCTTTCCAATTTTTCAACAGCTTGTCTATTTCCTCGCCGCTCCTCGTACACGGGCGTTTTCGGGGTTCGGTTTCACCATCGAACAGATCCTTGCGTTTCCTCCACGGGTCATCGTCGTGAAGCCACCTTCGATGTCCCATGAACATGGTTTTCGAAGACCCGGGATCTCTATCTAGCTGGCGATACGTTGTGTCATCCATACACCTTACGCATCCAGAAAATCCGTGGACTACCTGCCCCGCAAGATATCCGTAACCGAGATAGTCGTGCACCGTCGTGAGCAGTGCGGCTCTCATAGGGAAATATTCTTTCTCTGCGGCGTCCCACGTATTGGCTGGCGTTTTCCACAGCGTGTCAATCTCCTCTTTCAGCAGCCCCAGATACAGATTGATGTCGTTCCCTGGTTGTTTCGGCCCTTCAATTAGCATACTCATGTGAATGTACTTCCTCTTCATGCACAACCAGGGGGGAAGGTTGTACATCCACACGAACACAGGCCAGGTGCTATGTGTGCTTCTCTGGCTGCCAAACGGATTGACTCCATCGGTGCTCACGCCCAGCATGATGTTCCTTGGATCATTCCCAAATTCTGGGTATTCGAAGTTCAACGCTTGCCACTGGCTCGCATCCTTAGGGTGACTCAGCATCTTGTCTTTTTTATCTATCTCCGGATCATTTGCGTCATCTTCTCGCTTCTTCTCCTCCCTATCCGCGTGCCAACGCAGGAGCTTTGCTACCTTAGGGTCCGCGAAATACTGCTGCAGACGAGCAGTGATCGGAAAGTACCACACCACTTTTCGAGGAGCTTTCTTCCTCTTCTTGTATCGAGTGACACCGCACACCGGACATATGGTAGACTCCGCGTGCTCGTCCCGATAAATGATGCAATTGTTCATGCACACATGGTATTTCACGTGCGTTAAATCCAGAGGACACACGATTTTCTTCGCCTCCTCCAAACTGGTCGGGCACTTGTTCCCCTTGGGAAGACGTTCGTGCCAGAATGACATGTTCTCGTCGAAGCATGCGTCGGTCATTTTGTGTTTTACCTTCATCTCCAGAGCCATGAGCGTTACTTTCAGGCGGGTATCCTCGGGCCTGCATCCTTCATACAATGGAGTAACCGCGTCTAACTCAAGTTGATCCATCTTGGCTTTCTCTCGGGCGGCAGCTCTTGCGTTATCCGTCTGCTTGAGAAGCAGCTCTTGAATATGAGGGTCCTGCACCCAGCCCATCGATGGTCCAGCGTCGTCTGCTCCGCCGGCATCATCATCATGTCCTGCATCTTCTACATGATGATTGTGTACAGCATCACCGTCGTGATCATCTCCTGGGGATTCTTCATCTTCTCGCCCCCCCCCCCCGAGCCGCAGTGGTTGTCTTGCTGCCCTTCCTCATTTCTTGCCCGGCCACCATGGACGACTTCGTAGTCATCTTCATCACCTTGCCACCTATAGCCATCCATGAAACCACGCAAGAGCAGGTGGTCCCGCACCTGCCCGGAATCCGGGTCCGCAATAAGGCTATTCAGCTTGCATCTTCGACACGGACATCTTATCTCTGTCTCGTTCTTTTGAAGCATCTCGGCCTTCGCGGACCTCAAAAACCTATTCACGATGCCTTCGGTCATCGTGCGGACCATGGTCGCCTGCGGGGTAGAGCAAAACGATATTTTAGAACCAAGAAAAAATTTGGCATGACTTTCCCTAAAAATAGGACCAAAAAGAATGCTTAATGCCAAAATTCTCGCCGAAACGGAAATGAATCAACATTCCGGCAAAATATTGGCAACTATCGCATTTCAAATACCGGTACACCTCCAAACACAAACACATATGCAACACTACAAACATATGCAACACCACGAACATACATAGATCTAGCTAGGCCATAAAAAGTGCATGTGCACATTGTTGTAGGGAGAACAACATAAATATAGCTTCCCCCCTTACTTACCTAGCAAAACAAGGTAACTTAACCACTTAATTTGAATGAATCTATGGTGGAAATGAGGTGAAAAAGAGGAGGCACCCGAGACAAGGAGGAGGCGGTGGAGAGAATGAAGTGGGGAGAAAGTGAGTGTGGGAGGAGAGGCTGTCCAAAATATCTTGTTGCTGCCCACTTACTAATGGCGCACCAGCAGCAAATGCGCCATTAGTAATCCAGGTTACTAATGGCGCACCCCCTGGTGGTGCGCCATTAGTACTTTTGCAAAAAAAGGAATAAAAACAATAATAAAAAAATAACATTAGTGGCGCACCTTCTGGCTGGTGCGCCATTACTAGTTACAACTAGTAATGGCGCACCACCAGTTGATGCGCCATTAGTATGTTTGGACAGGCGCACTAGTTCAAAAAAAAATTTTGGTACTAATGGCGCACCGTCGGCAGGGTGCGCCATTAGTAGTTTCAACACTAATGGCGCATCAGAAGGTGGTGCGCCATTAGTATATACTAATGGCGCACCACAAGTCTGGTGCGCCATTAGTGTCATTTCCATCTATAGCCCTTTTCCTAGTAGTGACCTCCCAGAGTTGGTTTAGCGATTGCTAAGGTGCGACGTCTTCGCATGTTTGTAGTCAGATCTTGAAAGTCGACTTCCACCAAAACGATAGCCACCATCTCATCGAAAGTTGGGACACCTTTGCCTCTATCACGCAATCCCATTCGGGTGGACCAACGGCGTTCCGAAAAAACCGTCCTACTGCCATGACACTCTCCCTGCCACTCCAACCAACACCCCTTTTGGGGTTCAGTCCTGGGTCGCCCCGTGCCAACCAAAGGCATCACAGCCACCGTTGTGGCAAAACAAAAATGGTCCCAAACGGGGACAAAAGCATGCAGAATCCAACTACGGGCACACAAGGCTTATGTCCGCCTACCTGATCAGGGTAGAGCGCGCCCATAACCTTCCCTCGTTGGAGGCACCGGTGAGAGGCATGACAATAGACCCAGTTAGGGCCTTCCCATAAAAAGGAAAATGTGGCTCCACTGGAAAAAGCTCGATTTGGTGGCATTATGACTCAATCCCATCAATGACGGAGGAGGTTTGTTATTAAGTCATATTATTAACTTCTCCATCATCATCAACATGCAAGCATTTTTGACATGAATGCAACAACTAGGATGCAACATATAGATGTAGTAACAAAACATCAACCTTCTCAAGTGACAGTGATATCATATGAAACATGGCAATACAAAGTAATAACAAACTCACTAGTGCAACAGAATCATCATAACATCGATACTACTGGCATGAAACTAGACCAAACAAAGGCATGATAACTACAACCTCCAGCTAGCAGGTCAGCATATTCCAAGAGAGCACAAGCATGCATGGCAGATAGCAAAAACATATAGCACGACTGAAATAACAGCAGACAGAACGGGCAAGAAACTACTGCAACCAAACACACACACGAGGTGCAAGCAAAGTCAACATGCAAGTTTGGGGCTCATGATAAGAGGTTGGCTTGCCTGGGGTCGAGGAACACTCCTGGAAAAGGTGCAATCCACTCGCGGAAAAATTTGCCGGAGAATGGTTCTCTCTCAAAGTGGTTTAATTAGGGCAAGGGCAAAATGGGCATTTTCAGAATGTGCAAACATAAAGAAAATAGTCCCATCAAAAAGATCTCGACGAACAGACAACATGAGTGTTGGAATCACCTCAAACAGAGTCACGGTTGCAAAGTTGTGGCCGTTCACTTTTTAGGCAAAAAGTGGCTTAAAGAGTGAACATTCACAATATAAGCATTTCGGTGGGCGAGGCTGAAAAACAGAAAGCGTAATCTTCAGAATATGTTTCCAGAGCAGAGAAATGTATTTCAGACAATACGTTTTCATTTAACTGAAAACGTAAACTGACAGGGGCGCTTCCACTTACGCTGACGGGGCGCTTCGGTCTATGACAGGTGGGGTTGCTAACGCGTGGGTCCCGTGTGGAGGTGGGACCCATCTCTTATCCACACTGGCAGGACCAGGTCAACGCGCCTGGGTCACTGCAAGGTGGGGCCCGCACACTTCTTTCTCTCCTCCCTCCTGCTTCTTCTGTCTCCTCTATTCCCGACTCGCCGGTGAGGGAGTCCGGCCCCGGAGCGGTCCTGGCGCTCCGGCGAGCAGCTTGACCAGGGGATGGCGTGGGTGAGGTCGCCGGCGAGCACAGCCTCCATCTGCGGTGGTCCGGGCGGCGGGGGTGGCTGGAAAGCGCGACGTTGAGCTGAACCAGAGGGCGGCGGAGTCGAGTGATATGATGGCTCTGGCGAGGGAAATGGATGGGCGGCGGGACGGGGAGGTTCGCCAGAAAGAGGCGCTCCTCAGGGTGTGATCACCGGCCGCTTTCGGCTCTGGTGGACCACGGGGCTAGAGGAGAAGAACGACGGCGGGGAGAGAGGGGTTAGGTAGAGGAGCTCACGACGGGGTCGTCGGTGATCTCAGAGGGCTCGGGGATGGCCTGGTGATGACGAATCGGTCGACGGCCAAAGATGGCGTCGACGACGGTGCTCCAGGGCGTCCGGCGTCTTGTGTCTCGGTGGTAAGGACGAGGACGTCACGGCGGAGCTCGGGGGCGCGTCGGAGAGGCTCGGAGATGGATGTGGTCGTGGCGGAGCTCGTTGGCGGCGACGGCTGCATTCGGTCGCGCTCGAGGAAGGAATATAGGGCGAGGGAGAAAGCAGAGAGTGAGGGAGAGGAGCGAGGGGCTGCGTGGCGTCACCCGAAGAGGCCAGGGCGAAGCGGCAAGCAGGAGGTGGCGCACGGCGGTGCGCGCGCGTCGGGCACGCGCCCATCCTCCTGGCAAAGGAGGAAGACGACAGGGGAGGTGGGGGTGGTGGGCTGGGCCGGTCAGCTACAGTGCTGGGCCGGTTGGTGGGCTGCACAGGTGAGGCCAGGTAAGATTCCCTCTCTCTTTATTGGTTTCTGTTTTCTATTTTCTGCAATTGGTTTTGATTTGATTTAAAACATCAAATCATTTTTTAAATTTCTGTAAATTGTATGTGAGCTCAGGAACTAGTCCAAGGTCACACGAAACTTACGAAAATATTTGAACTTTATTTCTTATATAACAGAAATAAATTCAACTCAAATATGTCATTGGTTTAAGTCAAAGGCCCAAAATAAATATTTCTATGATTCCAAAAATATTGGTTTGAATTTTACCTCATGCCAATATTTTTACAGAATAACATGAACATTTTCTTGGACTCATTTGATGAGATTTAAATGTTGGTTATTTTTAGAGGTTTTCTGAGGCTTTTGAAAATTCCTCAATTCAAGTTTCATTTGAATTTAAACATAATGCTCACATGGAAGCTAGCATAGGTCAGGCCAGAACTAGGGATGTGACAGCATCAACATATATACTTAAAAAGACAGCATTGCAAAACCAAATTAAGCATACAAATACACAAGGTACTACACACATAACATTTCCACACACCAAAGTAAGCAATTACATGCATACTAAACTAGGAGAAACGAGAATCTAATCATCTACTTCTTGTTGCGACGACGCTGGCCATTGCTCTGCTTCCGGCTGGATCCCTGGCCGTTTTGGGGAAGGAGGCACTTCCTCATGTCAACGATCCCCCTGCACATATCGTAGCTCGTGTACGCCTCCTTGGTCGCCTACACGACGTGAGCTTTGTCAAGTTTCTCCATCCAGGCCAAGTGCCAGGCACGCTTGTCCTTGTTGCTAGAATTCTTCATGTCTCTGTAGTAGGGATTGATGATGGCCTCGGCGAGGTGAACCAGTGAGTCCTTCTGATGCTCGTTGTTGCCCCAGATCTTATATTGGACCTGGATGTTGTCAAGATTCTGGCAGGTGATGCCCGAATTCTTGAGCACCTTTACATTGTTGGTGATGTCCACTGTAGAGAACATGTAGTGGGGGCTATTGACAAACCAGGTTTGATAGAGGCGGAGGTGTCCCGATCTTTCGATGAGATGATAACTATCGATTTGGTGAAGATGACTTTGATGATCCGACTACAAACATGGACGACGTTGCGCCTTAGCAATCACTAAACCAACTCCGAAAGGTTATTGACCACGCCGGAGCACAATCAACCTGACCACGAAGGTCTAATCCTGCAAGCAATCGAAGAAAAGGCAAGAATATGATAAAAGAAATCTGAACATTGCGAGTATATCTGAAGTATTGATAAAGGTGGGGACCCGTAAGCGGTCTTGGTCTGGTCATTGGACACAAACAAAGTACATGAAGTTGCAATGACTAACTTTTAACTAAACAAATCCCAACCAAAAAGCTACTAGATGGATCTACTTATATAGGAGAAAGGGGTGCCAGCCAAGGAGGTGGGAGGACGTCCCAAGGCAGCCTAAAACTAACCCTAGGTCGTACAAGGCCAATGGGCCCAAGTGGAGGTGACGTAACACCTTTGGACTTGTAGTTTGACTCAGATTCTGCTGCAGCATCAGATTGTTTCATCCATAACTCAACTCTCCAGACGAATTTGGAGGTGAATCCAATTGGGTTGGAAAGTGCACGAAATCTATTTTCCTACAAAAAGAGAATCACCCAATTCGGAGTCCGGATGAAAAAGTTATTGACGTTTTGAGTCAGGTATGTCTGTGCAATCCGAATCTGAGTCCAGAACGTGAGAGACTTGGACTCTATCTTCTCTTGGCCAAAAGTGACGTGAGAGAACTTTTTGAACAACAAGTAAACATCTCTTTCTCCCTTATCTTGATATGTGGATTGTACAAATGTCCCATACACCTGCAATTAGACATGGCACAAGAGTTTGTGAAGTATTTTTGTCCTGGATGACATAAATAAATTATTGCATAGTTTGCATTAGAAATCACCTCACAAATATACATGTATGCAATATGTTTGGTCACATCCAAGGTAAGCATGTCCTCGTCATCTTCCCCTTCTTGAAAACAAAGCCGTCCTCGGTGTTGCTTAATCTGAAATGTGGCTAACAAAAGAGACAAGGTGTACACGTTGTATATGTATATGTCATCCATTTTTACTTCCCTTAATTTTTGCACATATAACACATGTATACACGAGTAACTTTCATAGTTCATAAAATGTAAAACCAAAATATTATCACAAGTATTAGAAGGAATGAAAATATTGCAACTCAATTTGCACATATAAGTGAAGCTCTTATTCATATCAAAGGATTGATAATGTTCATCATTAAACCATCCCAACATTGGTGAATAAACCTGACTTGAATCAAATTTACATGCTACAACATGCTTAAATAAGCAAACATGAAATAAGTCATTTGACACAGAATCATCACCAATATTAGAGGTCATATCAAAATGATTAAACATTGGTTCTTTTGCATCAACAGTTAATTTAATGGGTGCACTCAAAATTGTTGGTATTTCAGTTGTTTGATCACATGACGCATTCATGACAGTAACACGAGTCTCTAAAATAGGTGGTGTGCTTAAATCAATAGGTAACTCAACACATGATGTATTCAAGTTAACTAGGCATGCATCATTCTCATGTGAAAGTGGAAAATCTGTACCTTTGTCATTACCTCTTATGATCAACTCAGATGATGTAGGCACTCTCGATGGTGATGTATCACATGGTGGAGATGATGTAGTCCTTGCAACAACAGATGTGGTTGTCATAGTATGCCTAGTAGTTGAAGAAACATTTGTATCAACAGTTGGAATGTGCACCGTGCGCTTGTTCTCCTTGTGGGCAACACATCGTTTTATTTCCTGTTCAGCTTTGCAAGCAAGACGAAACAAATGGTCCATAGGATAACACTCTTCATGAATTAGTATCTCCTGAATATCATGCTTTAATCCTCCCCAAAATCTATCCATAAAATCTTCTTCACTTTCTTCTAAAAATGAG
This sequence comes from Triticum aestivum, assembly GCF_018294505.1. Lineage (NCBI taxonomy): Eukaryota > Viridiplantae > Streptophyta > Magnoliopsida > Poales > Poaceae > Triticum > Triticum aestivum. The sequence continues at coordinate 159,144,958 of NC_057807.1, forward strand.
TGCAACAAGGTAGTTTGTAAATCATCATAATATTTTGTTATGGTGTCACTACCTTGTTTTAAATGTTCTAGTTTTTTAATCATGCCATGAGTATAATAAACATCAACGAATCTATCTCTCATGACATGTTTTAAACCATCCCAAGTAGTAGGTATATAATCAGGATTTAAGCGACAATATTCACTGCACCAAACTAAAGCAAAGCTACTGAAACTACTAACCGCAACTTGAAATTTTCCATGCTCATCAAAAGTTTGGGAAGCAAAAATAGCATTTATTTCGTACTCCCATTCAATATATAAATCAGGCCTAAAACGACCAGTAAATGGTGGCATGGAAACAGTAACCTGATTGTGTGCATTCTGATGTTGTTGCTCCTCTTGTGACGGTTGTTGTATTTTCTTAGGTGATGACAAATTTCCCACGATCGATGAATTCCAAGAACTAACTACTCCGGAACCTGCCATAGTTAGTAGAAAACAAGAAACAAAATCCGAGAATAATGTTCCTATGAACTACTAGGATGTGGTGGTAAAACTCTCACAGTATAGAGCAAATATCAATATCTTACAAGTTCTTACCATGCAGCAGGTGGTGATAGGCAACTAGCGGTGTCAAATAACTCCGAAGATTGTGTAAAACGATTGCCAGGGGAATGTACATATACACGGTGTAGAAATATGTGGAGCTTGGAAGGCTTAAATATTTTGTAGCAAAAGATTAGTAATAATCAATTCAGAGATGCAATGCTGAATAAACACTCAATGACGGTACTATGCTGGTCCTAGGCTAGACCGGACTAGAGACGCGAGCCTAGAACACTAATGAGGTCACGACGTAGCACAACTAACGTCAATAAAGGATATGAAGTAGCTCTGGACAGCAAGATAAAAGTGAAGATCACAATAGCAGTAAAGATAATGATGTGAAACAATTGCCAAGTAGGATATAGCAACAACTTACTCTCCAACTTTCCTCCGGAAAATTTTGTGCCAATTTTCTGATAATTTTTCTCAATAATGGCACTAACCCAATCTTTCAAAAGCAAAAAGAATCATTCAATTCCGAGTTAATATGAGGAGTCAAAAAAATTCTAAAACCGACCTGAAAAACTAGAACAAATTGTGTTCACGAATTTCGAAGGGCAAAAAGACCTATTTAGAATCCGATTTTGAGGTGCCAAATATTAAACTAGCTTCTGCAACTATATAGATGAGGCTCGTCGTTATCTTTAATTTGAGTACTCACGGAGCCAAAACGGACTTCGTATGAGGATGATACACCTGTTTTACTGAACAGTGCGCAAAATAGATCCCAATCCGAATTCAGGTACGAGATTGATTCTAGATAGATTCGATTTTTTTCTTCTCTCTTTTTTTCTCACACTTTTTTTGTTTTGCTTTCTCTCTTTTTTTTCTATTTTTTCTTTCCTTTTTTCTCTCTTTTTTCTCTATCTTTTTTTCTCCCTCTTTCCAAGACAAACTAGATAAGATGCAGATTGGATCAGGCGAAGATGTGAATGACCTCAACTATGATTATGACAATGAACAGTGCGTAGCACGTGGTGGAAATTGATGGATGGGATGGTGGACAGCTGAAGGGATAATGATGCAGCGGCGGCGTGACTAATGTGAACAGAACTCGAAACTCTAAAGGAACTAGACACTAAGACCAGCAACTCGACACGACGTCAGCTTTGTCAAGTTTCTCCATCCAGGCCAAGTGCTAGGCACGCTTTTCCTTGTTGCAGGAATTCTCCATGTCTCTGTAGTAGGGATTGATGATGGCCTCGGCGAGGTGAACCAGTGAGTCCTTCTGATGCCCGTTGTTGCCCCAGATCTTTTATTGGCCATGGATGTCGTCAAGATTCTGGCAGGTGATCCCCGAATTCTTGAGCACCTTTACATTGTTGGTGATGTCCACTGTAGAGAACATGTAGTGGGGGCTATTGACAAACCAGGCTTGATAGATGCGGAGGTGTCCCGATTTTTCGATGAGATGATAACTATCGATTTGGTGAAGATGACGTTGACGATCCGACTACAAACGTGCATGACATTGCGCCTTAGCAATCGCTAAACCAACTCCAAAAGGTTATTGACCATGCCGGAGCACAATCAACCTGACCACGAAGGTCTATTCCTGCAAGCAATCGAAGAAAAAGCAAGAATATGACAAAAGCAATCTGAATATTGCGAGTATATCTGAAGTATTGATAAAGGTGGGGATCCGTAAGCAGTCTTGGTCTGGTCGTTGGACACAAACGAAGTACACGAAGTTGCAATGGCTAACTTCTAACTAAACAAATCCCAAGCAAAAAGCTACTAGATGGATCTACTTATATAGGAGCAAGGGGTGCCGGCCAAGGAGGTGGGAGGACGTCCCAAGGCAGCCTAAAACTAACCCTAGGTCGTACAAGGCCAATGGGCCCAAGTGGAGGTGACGTAACACCTCTGGACTTGTAGTTTGACTCGGATTCTATTGCAGCATCAGATTGTTTCGTCCATAACTCAACACTCCGGACGAATTTGAAGGTGAATACAATTGGGTTGGAAAGTGCACGAAATCTATTTTCCAATAACAAAAGAATCACCCAATTCGGAGTCCGGATGTAAAGTTATTGAGTTTTTGAGTCAGGTATGTCTGTGCAGTCCGAATCTGAGTCCAGAACGTGAGAGACTTGGACTCTATCTTCTCTTGGACAAAAGTGACATGAGAGAACTTTTTGAACAGCAAGTAAACATCTCTTTCTCCCTTATCTTCATATGTGGATTGTACAAATGTCCCATACACCTGCAATTAGACATGGCACAAAAGTTTGTGAAGTATTTTTGTCCTGGATGACATAAATAAATTATTGCATAGTTTGCATTAGAAATCACCTCACAAATATACATGTATACAATATGTTTGATCATATCCAAGGTAGTCATGTCCTCATCAAGGCTAAATGCTCGCAAGGCCTTGTGGCTAGGCAGTACTGGTAGATGAGGACATGATTGCGCATGCACATGAACTGTGTGGAATGACTTCGGTCATAAGTTTACCCGTGGGTGATGAGGTCAAAGTTACACAGAAGGGTGATGATGGACACTCGAGTGCGATAATTAATTTTGCGCTCTACAGGGCACACGGTTGAAGAAGCCAACTGTTTGTAATAATGTCAAAGATCACAGTCGAGTTAGCTATACAGATCGTTTGCTATGAGATCGACAAGGTAAACATATTCGAGAATGGTTCATAAAATCTAAGACCATTGCATATTAAGGTCAAAATAGTGCTACCAATATACGAGTCTCATACGATGCCATTTCAACGATTGTACCACAAAAGTTTGAAATATTACAAGCTTCAAATTCCAGAGTTATAAGGCTCAAATTCAAAGATTACCAGGTTCACACTGATATTAGAAATGAAATTTAGCTCATCAGGTGCAAACGCTCATGCTGATCTGCTGAACATGGATATAAGAGAGGTTCAAACTAATATTACCACTTGTAAGTCTGGTTTCAAAACCTCATAGTTTTTGCAAAGGGGTCATCCACTGAGAAGTCATGTATGGGGTTGACACGATGACTTCCGATTACTCTGTCATCTGAAGTTCCAAAATGAAATTCAGCATTTTCGGGGCCTATTCCATTCTGCCACAGCCGTCGGCGCTGATCAACAAACCATTCATTTTTGCGAAATAAATGTAGGGCAAACCTCATTACCTTCAGCACCCTAGCTCTGACAACAAATAACCTGGCGACTATAATCTCCAGTAAGGTCCCTCGATAGGAGTTCAAAGTAATTTCTGAGAGATGCAGATCTAGGCATTTGATGTGATTGTCATATTGTATCACATTATCCACCACCGGGCCTACATGCAGTTTTGAACACTACTATAGGCCTATTTGGTTTGCAGGATTTGTAAAATGCACTAACATGCCATCTTCAATCCAACATGATTAACATGGGCATTTGATTACAATCTAGAAAAATGTAGCCTTCTTCACAAGAGGTTGGAGTGGATGAAAAGTTCCCTAAGAAAACTAGTACAGATGAATCCAAAAGAGAAATGCTTATGGATTGTAACCATATGGATCAAGCAACCAATATGGGGGGGACATGTATGTACTAAAATCCTCCAAAAACTCCTTCAGAAATCTTAGTACGTTGTCATTGTAAACTTGGAAAAAGGTGTCACAATCTGAACTCCCTTATGGTTAACATTTAACAGGAAAGGAAGATCACGTCGATATATTGCTTCTCTAGGAACGGAAAGCATCTCAGGAAACTGACAACTTGCTCCAGGTTGGGGCCGATAGATTCTAGTGCCAAGACCTTCACTGTGCGCAATTTCGGGGTCAAACTTGTCGGAATCATTTTCTGGATGACAGACGAACATACATCTTCAAAATAAGAAATAATGTTAATTTCTAGAAGGAGAGGTAGAAGATGACTGTTGTACCTGAACGGGTGTGGATCCAATAACAAGTTCGGAGTATTTGTCAGACGAGTAGGCCACCACTGTCAATTTTGGTGCAGAAATGACATTGATTCTTGTTGAACCTTCTTGATCAACTACAAGTAATCTCTCAACTGAAGGTGTGTCCTCAATGACCATACCACACATAAATAGTCTGGAGAGTCATGGATGTGATGTGGAAGCTACTCAACCCATTGATCGCCTGAAGGCGAAGGTACTCAAGTGCAGTACAACCATGGAGCAGGCGCTCCATGTCACCATTTGGGAGGCAGACGATGACGAGTTCGAGGTGCTTCCGTCATGGTAGAATAAGAGCGGACGCATCATTAAGGGGGGATGGCAGTTCTTAAACTTGGCGACGCACAACATGGGTGCGAGGCGGAGCGCGAACATAGACAACAAGCGCATATGCCCACCATCAAAAGTGAGCTCCTCGAGCTGATCTAGGGCGAGGGATCAGAACAAGTAGTCAAGCTTGGCTCGGTCCTTGCCGTTGGAACGGAAATTGCCCATGCTAAGGCCTCTAGTTGGGCCAGGGTGACTGCCGAGGATCTTGGAGAACGCATCCAAGCTTTTGCGATAGCCATGGCAGAGCTCGTGGGTGTCGATAGGTCGAGAGGGGTGGAGTTACATAGGGGGCGCCACCGTCGGGAAAGGACGGTTGTCCGTGCCCCATATTTGATTGGGAGGAGGGAGATGATGACTGTCAACATATCATCGGGGAGGCTGGTGATGAAGTCTAGGCCTGCTGGAGTCGCTTGCGGTTCTTGCTCGACCCGCCTCCGCTTGTTGGCAACCCCGTTCTCCACCTCTGGAGTCTCCTCGTCAGCGGCGCTTTCTGATAGAAGTGGGAGTACAAGGAATATTTAGTTAAAATAGGGCAATAGAAAAGTGTATTGGTAACTAGAAGTTAGTAGGTAGGAATAGAGTAAGAGAATAGAATAACAATTTGGTTGCTTAAATACTAAACAATTCATTTGATATTGATGGGTAAGTCAACATGCAGATACTTGAAAAGAACACTTACTTCGAACAAAGTCTGCATAAATGATATTGTCGGGGAAGTTAGCATATATCTCATGACCAGGCTCTTTTATGTGTATTGCAATTTTAGTGCCAGCTTTCAGTACATAAAACTTAGAAATTTCTTTCCAAAGGCAAGTGCCAAAATAGGAGTCACCATGTTCATCAAGTCTTACAGTAGCAACGATTGTAAATCCATGGTTTGTGTTCAATATGACATCCCAGTAGTCTTGATTTATGTAAAGGGAAAGATTGTGTACTACAGATTCTGTTGCATAGCAAGGGACGCGCTGCAGAAAATGGTAGGATTATTAAAGAAAATATGGTAACATGCAAATATGGGCCCAAATTGAAAGAACTGTACAACAGTTGAAATCAAAGGACAAAAATCTATAATTAAATATATATGGTCAACATGATGTCATGGAAATATGAGAGTGATCGAAAGAACAATACATCATTAATTTGCCTAATATAGAAAGAAGAGGGAAAAAAAATCCCCTTTGACGTATATGCTGCATGTGGCACCTTTTATCCAAATGTAGCAATATTTAGTATATGTTCAGGAAAGTAGGCCATGCCAACCGATTTAGGGTGAGATTGAACATACCGCTCGCATCCTCAAGTCATCTGGTATGGTGAGATGAAACTCCATGGATGTATGGCCGAGGCCGCAAAGTACTGATGTGTCCGCGCACTGTACACTTTATGAATGAAAGAAAACCCTCAAATCAGCTCGAATAAAAATGAATTCACGTCAATTTCGGCTGGGTGATTAAAGGAGGCAGATGAACTGGGATAAGAGATGAGATAATATCTCATTAAATTAGTACCCTCAATATGGTGAATTCCCCAACCGGGCGGAGCTGGGTCGACCGCGAGTAGCATCGAGAAAGTCAATGGCGATAGGTGGCGGCAAGCCGAAGTGGCGAAATTCGGTGGGGTTTGCCGGCAGCCTGGCGGCGGCTATAGGTGTCGGTGCAATAGATCTAGGTCCGTTACCCAGACTGTGCACAGGCATGAGGACAATTTCACAATACCTTGATCTACTCAAGCAAGACGGACCGATTCCCTTGAAGGATCCCAACACAAACCAAGATGGCCAAGACTAGCCAGAGGAGCAAGATGCTACTAAGGAAAAAAACCTCCCTTGCCGGGTAGGTGAGCCTGGCAAAGACGAGATTATCCCCGGAAGCAAGCCCTCCTGGATCGTCCCGGCAGGCCTGCCGGGACAAGCGAAGGCAACCCACTCCACCGCACCACCTCACCACGACGTACATCGTCGATTAGTGAGGTGTCAAGCTCCAAGGTGACTAAGTGGCTTCTATATGCCACATGGCAGCTACCTCCTACAGAAAATACCTACAAGCAACACCCGTCCTGCAGCATGTCGAGCGAGCAGGCGTCAAGCTGGCGAAACGGCCCGACAGAGCCTGCCGGGCAAGCTATGACGTGACATTGAGCGGCACATTTAATGCGCTCTGTCAGCCTGCAGAGTTAGGTATGATAGCACTATTTTCTATCTAATCAGTGCGTAATGACTGATTTGCCACTGTGGTGACCCCTTGATCTATAAAAGGAGGCCCATGGAAACCGTAGAGAGGATTCAGACTCTTGTGCACTCATACGCGCGTAGCCGTTCTCGTCCCAAGGCAACCCTGCCGGGCAAGAGCGCTACGCTTTGCACCACAATCCACCATCAATCCACCAAAGCAGGAGTAGGGTTTGATGCATCGCGGCGGCCGGAACCTGGGTAAAACTGCCCGTGTGATCTCTGCCATGCTGGCTCACGTTCGTCTGCTCTTTGCACAATGTGACGTCCCCCTACCAAGCCAGCAAGGGGCCTTCTAGTCCCATAAGTGGCCTTGATTTCCCACGACATATTTGGTGCGCCGGGTAGGGGGAGCACCTGCGTGAACCCGAAAGCATGAGCAGCGCGTCATCTTCATCGCCATTTTCATCGTCGACAGCTCCATCGACTATGGCGCCTAAGAAGAAGCCCGGAGCTGCGATTCACCCGTCTACCTCAAGGGCTCAGCCGCCCGCGACCACCAACGTCACGGGAAATGAGGGGACGCGTGAAGACGTGGACGTCGCGGGAGGCATGGTCGACGCAGGAGGCGTTGTCACCGCCATACCCGCGACCGAAGCAGAAGCGGGAGGCACCGGGGAAGGACATCATCAGCAAGATCCCAATGGCCACACTCCTCGAGGTACGGGTGGGGGGATTAGTTTACCCGCACCCTCTCTCCTCGCCGAAGGGCACAACCGAAGTGGTGGCGCTTGTTCTGAGGCGAACCGTATCCCTCCGGCCGTCCCCACCACGGGTACAACCGCGAGGCACGCGCCGCCTCCAGAACAAGCCAGCCCAGCTACTGTGCCCAGCAGAGCCGCCGGCCCTCAAGCGCCTCTGCTGCATGACCGCGCCATCCAAGCGGCTCGCTCACGCCAGCAAAGGCGCGACGCGGTTGCCACAGGCGCCATCAAGAGCCGAGCGACGCAACGAGCTTCATCATCTTCACCCATGCCAAGTATCGCCTCCGAGGCCATGGCGCGGGCCCAGTTGCTGTTGAGATTCCCTCCAGTGGCTGATCAGATGGACGAGTGGCGAGCCACTATCCAAAGCTTGATTGGCTTCACTGAGGAGGGAGGATCGCAGCGGGCTGGGCCGCCTCGGCCTCCCCAGGAGTCAACAACGGCTCATGCGGCTGGCCGCACGGAAGGGGCTGCCCCCATGGTGCAGTCTCCACCTCGGCAAGCTGCACGAGAGCCACGTATCCAAGAGGCCGACGACATCTCAATGGCCTCCACTGATCCTCGAGTACGACAAGAACCACGGCGAGCCCCGGAGGGGGAAGCCACGCGCGCCATCGGCGAGCGGTGTCGCGACGACCACCGCCAACCCAACAGGTGTGTGATACGTCCATTTTGCATCATGTTTACCTACTGTTATTTATGTTGTTTTATTGCATAATAATGCTTTTTGGAGTAATTCTAATGCCTTTTCTCTCATAATATGCAAGGTAGACACGAAGAGGGAGAATTCCGGCAGCTGGAAATCTGGACTTGAAAAAGCTACGACAGGCTACCTATTCTGCACAACTCCAGATAAGTTGAAACTTCACGAGGATTTTTTATGGAATATATGAGAATTATTGGAGCAAATAAGTACCAGAGGGGACCCACCAGGTGGGCACAACCCACCTGGGTGCGCCAGGGAGCCCATGCATGCCCTGGTGAGTTGTGCTCCCCTAGGCCCACCTCCGGTGCCCCTCTTCTGGTACATAAGTCATTTTGACCTAGAAAAAAATAAGGAGAGGACTTTTAGGATGAAGCGCCACCATCTCGAGGCGGAACTTGGGAAGGAGCACTTTTGCCCTCCGGCGGAGCGATTCCATCGGGGGAACTTCCCTCCCGGAGGGGGAAATCATCGTCATCACCACCACCACCAACTCTCCCATCTTTGGGAGGGAAGTATCCATCAACATCTTCAACAACACCATGTCCTCTCAAACCCTAGTTCATCTCTTGTTTTCAATCTTTGTACCGGAACTATAGATTGGTGCTTGTGGGTGACTAGTAGTGTTAATTACATCTTGTAGTTGATTACTATATGGTTTATTTGGTGAATGATTACATGTTCATATCCATTATGCTATTTAATGCCCCTCTGATCTTGAGCATGATTATCATTCGTGAGTAGTTACTTTTGCTCTTGAGGTCATGGGAGAAATCATGTTGCAAGTAATCATGTGAACTTGATATGTGTTCGATATTTTGATGATATATATGTTGTGATTCCCTTAGTGGTGTCATGTGAACATCGACTGCATGGCACTTCACCATATTTGGTCCTAACGGAATGCATTGTGGAGTAGTTATTAGATGATGGGTTGCCAGAGTGACAAAAGCTTAAACCCTAGTTTATGCGTTATTCTGTAAGGGACTGACTGGATCCAAAAGTTTAATGCTATGGTTAGAATTGATTCTTAATACTTTTGTCGTAGTTGTGGATGCTTGCGAGGGAGTTAATCGTAAGTAGGAGGTTTGTTAAAGTAAGAACAACACCTAAGCACTGGTCCACCCACATACCAAATTATCAAAGTAGTGAACACGAATCGAACCAACATGATGAAAGTGACTAGATGAAATTCCTGTGTACCCTCAAGAACACTTTGCTTATCATAAGAGACCATTTTGGCCTGTCCTTTGGCTCAAAAGTATTGGGCTACCTTGCTGCACTTTTGTTACTACTACCGTTACTTGCTCGTTACAAATTATCTTGTTATCAAACTACTCTGTTACTTACAATTTCAGCACTTGCACACATTACCTTGCTGAAAACCACTTGTCATTTCCTTCTTCTGCTTGTTGGGTTTGACACTCTTGCTTATTGAAAAGGCTACAATTGATCCCATATAATTGTGGGTCATCAAGACTCTTTTCTGGCACCGTTGCCTGGGAGTGAAGCGCACTTGGTAAGTGGAAATTGGTAATGAAAAATTATTACTATGTGCTGAAATTTATTGTCACTTGTTACTATGGAAAACAATCCTTTGAGGGGTTTGTTCTATGTATCTTCACCTCAATCGGAGCCACAATTAGTTACCCCTCAACCTACTGCACCTACTAAAAATATTGAATATGAAATTCCTCCGGGTATGGTAGAACAACTGCTAGCTAATCCTTATGCAGGAGATGGAACCGAACATCCTGATATGCACTTGATATATGTGGATGAAATTTGTGGATTGTTTAAGCTTGCAGGTTTACCCGGAGATGAATCTAAGAATAAGGTTTTCCCTTTATCTTTGAAGGGAAAGGCATTGACATGGTATATGCTATGTGATGACATTGGATCTTGGAACTGGAATCAGTTGAAATTGGAATTCCATCAAAAACATTATCCTATGCATCTAGTTCATCATGATCGGAATTATATATATAATTTTTGGCCGCGTGAAGGAGAAAGTATTGCTCTAGCGGGGGGGGGGGAGGCTTAAGTCAATGTTATATTCATGCCCCAATCATGAGCTCTGAAGAGAAATTATTATTCAGAATTTTTATGCTCGGCTTTCTCGTAATGATCAATCCATGCTCGATACTTCTTGTACTGGTTCTTTTATGAAGAATACTATTGAATTCCGATGGGATCTTTTAGAAAGAATTAAATGCAACTCTGAAGATTGGGACCTCGACGAAGGTAAAGAGTCAGGTATTGAGCCTAAGTTTGATTGTGTTAAATCTTTTATGAATACCGATGCTTTTCAAAAGTTTAGCACTAAATATGGACTTGACTCTGAGATAGTAGCTTCCTTTTGTGAATCTTTTGCTACACATGTTGATCTTCCTAAAGAGAGGTGGTTCAAATAACACCCACCAATGAAAGAAGAAATTAAAGAACTAGTAAAAGGTAAAGATGAAACTATCATTTATAATGTTGATCCAGTTATTCCCACTGCTATATTGAAAAACCACCTTTCTGTGTTAGGATGAAGGAACATGCTAAAGTTTCAACTGTGGTCAGCAAAAGTTATATTAGAACACCTAAACCAGCTGAACAAATCAAAATAGAACCTAGTGTTGCTATGGTTAAAGATCTCTTGGTCGATAATATTGATGCGCATGTTATTTACTTCTATGAAGCTGCAAGAATTGCCAAACCCAATGAGAAAGATAAACATAGACCTATTTTTGGCATGCCTGTTGTCTCAGTTAAGATAGGAGATCAATGTTATCATGGTTTATGTGACATAGGTGCTAGCCTGAGTGCTATTCCTTTTACCTTATATCAAGAAATTATGAATGACATAGCACCCGCTGAGATAGAAGACAGATGTTACTATTAAGATTGCCAGTAGAGATACTATATCACCAATTGGGATTGTTAGAGATGTTGAAGTTTTGTGTGGGAAAATAAAATACCCTACTGATTTTCTTGTTCTTGGTTCCCCACAAGATGACTTTTGTCCCATTATCTTTGGTAGACCTTTCTTGAACACCCTTAATGATAAAATAGATTGTGAGTAACAAACTGTCGGTGTTAGTTTTGGTGATGAATCTCATGAGTTTAATTTTTCTATGTTTGGTAGAAAGCATAATAATAAGGAATTGCCTTGTAAGGATGAAATAATTGGACTTACTTCTATTGCTGTACCTCCTACTGATCCTTTAGAACAATATTTGCTAGACGATGAAAATGATTTGCATAGGCATGAAAGAAATGAAATACATAGAATCTTGTTGGAACAACAACCTCTTCTTAAACACAATCTGCCTATTGAAACTCTAGGAGGTCCTCCTCCACCTAAAAGGTGATCTTGTGTTTAAATTAAAACAATTGCAAACACTTTTAAATATTCTTATCTTGAAGAGAAAAAGATATATCATGTTATTATTAGTGCTAACCTTTCAGAACATGAAGAAGAAAGATTATTGAAAGTTTTAAGGAAGCACCGAGCTGCTATTGGATATACTCTTGATGATCTTATGGGCATTAGTCCCACTCTATGCCAGCACAAGATTAATATGGAACCTGATGCTAAACCCGAACGTTGGTTAAATCTGAAGAAGAAAGAAGTGGTAAGAACGGAAATATTGAAACTTCTGGAAGCAGGTGTAATCTATCCTATAGCTGCTAGTAAATGGATAAGATCTGTTCATTGTGTCCCTAATAAGGGAGGTATTACTGTTGTTCCTAATGATAAGAATGAACTTATTGCACAAAGAATTGTCACATGCTATAGAATGGTAATTGATTTTAGAAAATTGGGAGAAGTGCCACTTTATGTTTAATGAAGGTATTGTTTTGGGCCATAAAATTTCTGAAAGAGGTATTGAGGTGGACAAAGCCAAGGTTGATGCAATTGAGAAAATGCCATGTCCTAAAGATATGAAAGGTATTAGTAGTTTCCTTGGTCATGCTGGTTTTTATAGGAGATTTATCGAAGACTTTTCTAAAATTTCTAGGCCTCTTACAAATCTTTTGCAAAAGGATATCACTTTTGTTTTTGATGATGATTGTTTGGAAGCCCCAAAACACTCAAGAAAGCCTTAATTTCTGCACCTATTGTTCAACCACCTGATTGGAACTTGCCTTTCGAAATTATGTATGATGCTAGTGATTATGCTATTGGTGTTGTTCTAGGACAAAGAGTTGATAAGAAACTTAATGTTATCCACTATGCTAGTAAAACTTTAGACAATTCTCAACAAAATTATGCTACTACTAAAAAATAATTCTTAGCAGTGGTGTTTGCTTCTGATAAATTTAGATCCTACATTGTCAATTCCAAAGTGACTGTTCACACCGATCATGCTGCTATAAAATATCTTATGGAAAAGAAAGGTGCTAAACCTAGATTCATTAGGTGGGTTCTTCTACTACAAGAATTTGATTTGCATATCACCGATAGAAAAGGAGCGGAGAACCCTATGGCTGATAACTTGTCTAGGCTTGAAAATATTCTTGATGACCCACAACCTATTAATGATACTTTCCCTGATGAACAGTTAGCTGCAATAAATGTTTCTAATAACACTCCTTGGTATGCTGACTATGCTAATTATATTGTTGCTAAGTACATACCACCTAGCTTTACTTACCAACAAAATAAAAAATTCTTCTATGATTTAAGACATTACTTTTGGGATGACCCACATCTTTATAAAGAAGGAGTAGATGGTATTATTAGACGTTGTGTACCAGAGCATGAACAGGAACAAATCCTACGGAAATGTCACTCCGAAGCTTATGGAGGACATCACCCGGGAGATAGAACTGCTCACAAGGTATTGCAATCTGGGTTTTATTGGCCTACTCTATTCAAGGATGCCCGTAAGTTTGTCTTCTCTTGTGATGAATGTCAAAGAGTAGGTAATATTGGTAAGCGTCAAGAAAGGCCTATGAATTATTTACTTGCTGTAGAACCATTTGATTTTTGGGGATTTGACTTCATGGGACCTTTTCTTTCCTCTAATGGGTATACTCATATGTTGGTCGCTGTTGATTATGTTACTAAGTGGGTAGAAGCTATTCTGATCACGACACCTCTATTAAAATGCTTAAGGAAGTTATTTTCCCAAGGTTGGAGTCCCTAAATATTTAATGACTGATGGTGGTTTACACTTTATTCATGGTGCTTTCCGTAAAATGCTTGCCAAGTATGATGTTAACCATAGAATTGCATCACCCTATCATCCTCAGTCTAGTGGTCAAGTTGAACTTAGCAATAGAGAAATAAAACTAATGTTACAAAAGACTGTCAATAGGTCCCGGAAGAATTGGTCTAAGAAATTAGATGATGCACTTTGGGCTTATAGAACAGCATATAAAAATCCTATGGGTATGTCTCCTTATAAAATGGTTTATGGAAAAGCTTGTCATTTGCCTCTTGAGTTAGAACATAAAGCATATTGGACAATTAAAGAACTCAACTATTATTTCAAACTTGCTCGTGAAAAGAGGTTATTTGATATTAGCTCATTAGATAAATGGAGAACCCATGCTTATGAAAATGCAAAGTTATTCAAAGAAAAAGTTAAATGATGGCATGATAAAAGAATCCAAAAGCGCGAGTTCAAGGTTGGAGAATATGTTCTTTTGTACAACTCTCTTTTCTGATTCTTTGCAGGAAAACTCCTCTCCAAATGGGAAGGACCTTATGTTATCAAGGAGGTTTATCGAGCTAGAGCTGTCAAAATGAATAATGCTGAAGGTACTAACCCGAAGGCTGTTAATGGGTAACGAATAAAACATTATATCTCATGTATGCCGATTAATGTTGAAAGCAATATTATCCAAACTATGACACCGGAGGAACACATAAAAGAAACCTTCCGGAACACTCCAGAATCGTGAAAAAGAGGAGGTACGTGATACGGTAAGTAAACGGACTCCAAAAAGTCTGCAAAAATATTGTTGTCAGTTTTGGAATATTTAGAAAATTAGGAAAATAAGAAACTACCAGGAAGGTGACCCTGGTGGGCACAAGACACCAGGGCGCGCCTAGCTTGTCAGGCGCACCCAGGTGGGTTGTGCCCTCCTCGGGTACCTTCCAGACTCTGTTTTTCTTTTGTTTGAATGTTTTCAAGATTAAAAAAATCTTTATATACCCCCCGAAGCTATTGACCTCTGTATCGTGGAGAAATCTCCTATTTTCTTTTGCTTGCTGTTTTCTGTCAGAGCTGTTAAGCCAGGCATCATGTCTTCTTCTACCTCCAACGAGATGGAAGAGGATGCTTGGTTGATGAAGATCGAGCTAAAGAGGGAAGAGCTCATTGGAGCCGCCAAGGAGGACAAGGGCAAGGAGGCTACCGGAGATCAAATGCCGGTCATCGAGCAAGCACTGCCTACCGAGGAGGAAGAATAAGATATCCTTAAACCTTACTATGCTAATCTTACCCCTACTGAGATTGAAGCCTTTCGGATCATTGAAACAGTTCGTTTGCAAAATAAATATCTCACTTGTGAAAATATTCTGCATCAAGAGCACATCATCTTCCTCTGGAGCATCATCCGTAGATTGGATAATCTCTTGATCATGAAGGACAAGATCGCTACTGAAAGGATCGATATGGTTGACTAGAGGGGGGGGGGTGAATAGGCAACTAACAATTTTTAAGCTTTTCTTTAGAAAATTAAACTTTGCAACAAAATAGGTTGTCTAGATGTGCAACTAAGTGAGCAACCTATATGATCCAATGACAACTAGCACACAAGGAAGCTAAGGATGTAAACAAGTAGACTTGCAAAAGTAAAGGCACGAGATAACCAAGAGTGGAGCCGGAGGAGACGAGGATGTGTTACCGGAGTTCCTTCCTTTTGAAGGGAAGTACATCTCCGTTGGAGCGGTGTGGAGGCACAATGCTCCCCAAGAAGCCACTAGGGCCACCGTATTCTCCTCACGCCCTCACACAATGCGAGATGCCGTGATTCCACTATTGGTGCCCTTGAAGGCGGCGACCGAACCTTTACAAGCAAGGTTGGGGCAATCTCCACAACGACCGGAGGCTCCCAACAACAACAACAACACCACGAAGCTTCACCACAATGGAGTATGGCTTCGAGGTGACCTCAACCGTCTAGGGTGCTCAACACCCAAGAGTAACAAGATCCGCAAGGGATAAGTGGGGGGAATCAAATTTCTCTTGGTGGAAGTGTAGATCTGGGCCTTCTCAACCAATCCCGAGCAAATCAACAAGTTTGATTGGCTAGGGAGAGAGATCGGGCGAAAATGGAGCTTTGAGCAACAATGGAGCTTTGGGGGAAAGAGGTGGATCAACTAGGAAGAAGAAGACCCCCTTTTATAGTGCGGGAGCACATCCAACCGTTACCCCACTTAGCAACCCCGCACTGGGCGGTACTACCGCTAGGGAAGGGCGGTACTACCGCTGAGAGCGGTACTACCGCTCCCTTCCTGGCGGTACTACCGCGCTGAAGAGGGAGTCAGGCCACTGGCCCCAGAGCGGTACTACCGCGGGAGAGGAGCGGTACTACCGCTTCTACTGCCGCTACTAGTACCGCAAAACCCGACACGAGAAAACATCGTCTCGAATCGAGGCAGAAGTAGGCGCGGTACAACAGAGGTACTACAGCCGAAGCCCGCGAGCTGTACTACCGCTCAACGGAGCGGTACTACCACTGAGAGCGGTACTACCGCTCAGCGGAGCGGTACTACCGCTAGGAGGCTTCAGCGGTACTACCGCCGTAGATCGCAGTACTACCGCTGGCACAGGGTGAAGCAGGTATGGAGGAGAAGTGTAGCTACAAAGAAGCGACAAGAAGACGACGGGTGTGATAAGGGTGTGTACGTGTTGATTCCACCCTAGTCTTACCAAAGCGGATCCCCTCTTAATAGTATGGTGAGTCCTACGAAACTAGTCCACCAGCAATGAAACGCAGGAGCTACACCGTCTTGAATAAAAACACCAAGGGGAGGAAATCGTCTCGTGCCAATGGATGATTCTCTGAAAGAACTTAACGCACACGATTAGACCGCAAAAGCATTGTCATCAATCACCAAAACCACTAGGGAATAAATATGCCCTTACAATTTCCCCCTTTTTGGTGGATTGATGACAATACGGGATTTGCATAAACATGATATAGTAAGCATACAACCCCGACGGTCCTAACATGTAGATGGGCTCCCCCTAAGTGTGTGCTATTTAGATAAGTGCTTTGGACTGGACAGCACACATACTTGGATCAAAGCTCCCCCTACATTTTAGGGACCAAAAAACTAAGCATGGTGTATGAGAGCAGCATAGATGATATAATAGAAAAACACGCAACTCATAAGCTAGATAGACATAGATAATGATACTGAAGGATAAGGTAGCATATGTCTCACACCATATGACTGGAACATAAGTCTCACTCGAACGTAGGTCTCACAGACAAACCAACCAAAGCAAAAGCGAGGAAAGCACGAACAAGACACGAACAAGAGATGAAGACACAACTCACAAATCCCTAAACTCTCTCCCCCTTTGGCACCGAGACACCAAAAAGGATAGGGAGTGTTGCTACCGCTCCAGGTGAGAGCAAATAATGGACACACGCATCAGAACTCAGAGGGATCATCTGCGCCACCATCGCCAGCCGGGAAGTGCTCAGCATCAGAATCAGTCCAAGGGCAGTGCTGCAGAATCCACTCCTCCTCCCCTGTGAGCTGATCCTCAGAGCCACTAACCACAGTAGCACCCATCTGACGCATGAGCTCCTTGTGGCGACCGCGGGCCTTCTTCTCAGCCACATGAGCCATGTACTGACCGTGAGACTCCATGCAGAAGAGCTTCTTTATCTTGGTCTTGAGCTTCTTGGCCCAAGATGGCTCTGTCCCAGAGGGCACGTAGTCATCATCTTCATCCTCAGCCTCAGCACCAAACTCCTCCTCAGTCTCCATGGTAGCAGCAGATGACGGAACTCCAGTCCTAGGGGCCTGAGTGCCCCAGTTATCCTTCTTCCTCAGACGCTTGACATCGTAAGAGACCAAATTGCCAATCTCCAGCACTACCTTGGGATAGACACGATCCCAGGCCTTCTCAATGAGCAGCATAATGAACGGACCATAGATCGGGCACTTGCGCTCGGAGATAGCAGAAACCAACTCAGCCCACATAACATGAGAGATATCCAAAGACTCCCCGGTGGGATTTTCCTTCTCACGCTGGCAGAAAAGAAGCATATCCACGAGATAAGAATGAACCTGGTCCAGATTCCCAATGCGAGGGAAAAGAGTCTCTCTGAAGACGCGATGCAGGATATCCAGATAGGCAGGCAGCTCATAGGTTTCCTTGTGTGTCTCAGGATTGATCTTCAGAGTGCAGTATGGCCAGAGAGCCTGCTTGTGAGTGCAGTGTGCGCGAGCATGGGGGCGAAAGACAACCGGAGACTCAAGACCTATATCTTCCACCCCAAGCAACTCCATGAAAGCTTTCCACTTGACAGAAAGCATCTTGCCATTTGTCATCCAAGTCAGTGTCCTATCCTCATCAGTCCCTAGATGAACCGTGGCATAGAATTGGGCCACAATATCAGCATCGTAGTCCTTGTTGAATTGCATGATCCTGAGAATGTTCAGTTGAGTGCACATCTGAAGAGCTTCACCAAAGTAGTCGGGATCACTCGCCATATGCTCGGTGTCGATGGAGTGCACGTTGACATAGAGATTCTTCTTGGCTTTGAGAACATCAAAGAAGATGGCAAACTGGAATCTGTTCTAGAACGGACGGTTGACCAAAGTGGGATCTTGGTCGTTCTCATACGGGTTGCGACGGCGCCTAGCCAGAACTCTTTGGGAGGCATTTCAGGCACGGTTTTGGTTGCCTTGGGCTTGACCCCAGCCTTCTTCTGGAGTTGAGGTGGAGGTGGAGCACTTGAGGATCCTCCGGCAGGCTCGGTGGTGTGGTAGCGCTTGGACGTGGCACGTCCGGGATTGACACGACGAGCCTGATGCTCCGGGACCTCATCACCTGGAACCACACACAAGAACACGCAAACAACCAGAAAACACGAGCATAAGACACAAAACACGAGGAAAAAGATCACTGAAAGGTAGAAGTAGAGTGGAAGTTGGTAGAGGGCGGTAGTACCGCGAGCGGATAGCGGTAGTACCGCCCTGGAAGGGCGGTAGTACCGCTCGGGGCGGGGAAACAACAGTTTCCTACTACCATGGTCAGATCCGGCACTACCGTCCTACCAAATTCAAAAATACTCCAACCAAACATCAATCCAAACTGCCTAGAAGCATTCTCCACCCTACTCAAGCCTAGATTTGGCCAAAAATCTGAAGATGCAAGTGCTACTGCCCCTAGATGCTAGGTTGGAAACCTAGACAAAAGGAACAAGAGAACGGGGGCAATACCGGCATCCATGGCAAGAGGACAAGGTGGGGATCGATTCCACCGAAGGGAATGGAGAGGGATGGCCCGGAGAGAGAGATCCGCCGGAGCCCTCCCGCGCCGCCGATTGCTGGAGAGAGAGAGGAACATGCGAGGGGGCGTGTGAATGGGTATGGGGGAGAAGAAACTCCCCCTGCCCCCGATATAACCCCCACTCGTGCCTCTCAGCGGTAGTACCGCGCTGGAGGGCGGTAGTACCGCTTGGAGCGGTAGTACCGCTCGCCAGCGGCGGTAGTACCGCCAGCAACTGACAAGTGCTTCTAGGCTGAAAACAAACAAGAAAGGAAAAGCGGGAAATCAAGGACAAGGAATAACCAGACCAACAAGACGACACACACACGAAACACGAAACGAGAACTCACTCCTTCAAAGCAAACAAAAGGAGCGAGCTCTGGCCTCTCTCAAGAGAGGGCGGTGGCCGGAGCCACCTATGTATGAGTCAATTGGTATGGCACCGCAAAGAATTATCCTTGGGCCCATGACCAAAACTCGTCTTTGAAGCACAAGTACCATAAAAAATGGCTAATGTGAAAGAGTTGATCTATTTATGCATAACGGGGGGAGGGAGAGTTCATTGAGAGAACAACACTCCCCCTATCTCCATGCCTACACATAAACGAGACAACAAGTTGAGTGTGGTGGGGGGTGCATGGTTTCAAGTCACATTGCTCAAATCAATGATATTTAGCTCATGCCTTAACTCGCGAAATCTTGCTTCATCCAAGGGCTTCGTGAAAATATCTACAAGGTTATCATGAGTGTTGACATACTTGAGCTCGATCTCCCCTCACCTAATGTGATCCCGGATGAAGTGATACCGAATCTCAATGTGCTTCGTCTTGAAGTGTTGCACCGGGTTGAGAGAAATCTTGATGGCACTTTCATTGTCACACCAAAGAGGCACTTTGTCACAAATGACACCGTACTCCTTTAAAGTTTGCCTCATCCATAGGAGTTGAGCACAACAACTACCGGCCGCCACATACTCCGCTTCGGTGGACGAGAGAGACACACAACTTTGCTTCTTGGAAGACCAACTTACCAAAGAGCAACCAAGAAATTGGCACCCTCCAGAAGTGGACTTCCTATCCACTTTGTCTCCCGCCCAATCAGAATCAGTGAAACCTTCAAGCTTGAAGTTTGCTCCTCTTGGGTACCATAAGCCAAAGTTTGGGGTATGAGCCAAATATCGAAAGATTCGCTTGACCGCCACAAAGTGACTTTCCTTTGGTGCGGCTTGAAAACGTGCACACATCCCCACACTCAACATGATATCCGGTCTAGATGCACAAAGGTAAAGCAAGGAGCCAATCATGGAGCGATATACCTTCTGATCCACTGCTTTACCATTGGGATCGATGTCAAGTTGGCATTTGGTAGGCATTGGTGTAGTGGCCGGCTTGACATCACTTAGCTTGAATCTTTTAAGCATGTCTTGAGTGTATTTGGCTTGGTTGATGAAGGTTCCTTCTCTTCTTTGTTTGATGTCGAAACCAAGGAAGAACTTCAACTCTCCCATCGAGGACATCTTAAACTTGGAGGTCATGAGAGCGGCAAATTCTTCATTGAAAGTTTTGTTAGGAGAACCAAAGATAATATCATCAACATATAGTTGGCATACAAACAACTCCCCGTTAACCTTCTTAGTAAAAAGAGTGGGGTCGATTTGTCCTACTTCAAATCCACGATCTTGTAGCAACTCGGTAAGGTGATCATACCACGCACGTGGGGCTTGTTTAAGGCCATAGAGTGCCTTATCGAGTTGATACACATGATCCGGAAAGTAGGGGTCCTCGAACCCGGGGGGTTGCTTGACATAGACCAACTCATTAATGGGACCATTAAGAAAAGCACTTTTCACATCCATTTGTTGCAACTTAAAGTTGTGATGGGAAGCATATGCAATCAACAAACGAATGGATTCAAGACGAGCAACGGGAGCAAAGGTTTCACCGTAGTCGATACCCTCGACTTGGGAGTAGCCTTGTGCTACCAATCTCGCCTTGTTGCGAATGATGTTCCCATGAGCATCTTGCTTGTTCTTGAAGATCCACTTGGTTCCAATGACGTTGTGGTTCCCCGATGGCCTTGGCACCAATCTCCACACTTTGTTGTACTCGAAGTTGTTGAGTTCTTCATGCATGGCATTGAGCCAATCCGAGTCTTCGAGCGCCTCATAGACCTTTTGGGGTTCAACACAAGAGACAAACGCGTGATGTTCACAATAGTTTGCTAATTGTCTACGAGTGCTTACCCCCTTTCTTAGACTTCCAACCACATTTTCCATGAGATGGCCTTGAGTGGTGAGCTTGGAAGCAATCTTCGCGGCACGACGCTCTAATTCCTCCTCGGATGTGGAAGGAGGAGGGTTGACTTGATCATCTTGAGCGCCGTCTTGAGCTTGTTCTTGATCTTGAGGATGCTCTTGATCTTGAACTTGCTCGAGGGGGAGAACTTGACCTTGGGCATCATTTAGAGGTTCACCACCATCTTGAGGTTGATCTTGCCCTTGGTCTTGTTCACGAGGTAGAGGGCCTTCACTTTGTTCTTCGGAAGCGTGTGGGTCTTGATGAAGTGATGGCTCTACTTGAGTAGAGCATTGTCCTTCTCCTTCGGCCACAAGGGGTTCCTCAATGGGTAGAATTTGACCAATACCCATTCTTCTTATGGCTTGGGGAGGAATTTCATCACCTACATCACAAGTACCACTTTGCTCCACTTGGGAGCCGTTATTTTAGTCAAACTCCACGTTACACGTCTCCTCAATGAGTCCGGTGGACTTGTTGAGGACACGGTAAGCATGAGAGTCTGTAGCATAACCAACAAATATGCCCTCATGAGCTCTAGCCTCAAATTTAGACAAACGAACACCTTTCTTGAGAATGAAACACTTACAACCGAAGACCCGGAAGTACTTGAGGTTGGGCTTGTTGCCGGTGAGTATCTCATAAGGGGTCTTGTTCAAGCCTTTGCGAAGATAGAGCCGATTGGATGCATGACAAGCGGTGTTGATGGCTTCGGCCCAAAAGTTGTACGGAGACTTGAACTCCGCCATCATGGTCCTTGCCGCATCCATCAACGTCCGGTTCTTTCTCTCCGCAACACCATTTTGTTGAGGGGTATATGGTGCAGAATATTGATGCTTGATCCCCTCATCACTAAGAAACTCATCCAAGGTGTAGTTCTTGAACTCGGTGCCGTTGTCACTTCTTATTGTCAAGATCTTTGCATCATGTTGACGTTGAGCTTCATTTGCAAAGTTGATGATGGTTTGTTGAGTCTCACTCTTCCTCTTGAAGAAGTATACCCACGTGTATCTTGAATAATCATCCACAATCACCAAGCAATACTTTCTTCCTCCAAGACTATCAAAGGATGGAGGCCCAAAGAGATCCATGTGAAGGAGCTCCAAGGGTCTCTTCGAGTAGATGATGGTTGAAGGAGGGTGAGCCTTTTCATGAAGCTTCCCTTCGATACAAGCACTGCAAGCACGATCTTTGGCAAAGCTAACGTTTGTTAGTCCACGAACATGGTCCCCCTTGAGAAGACTTTGCAAAGATCTCATATTGACGTGGGCTAAACGGCGATGCCAAAGCCATCCCACGTCAACTTTAGCCATTAGGCATGTCGCGGTCTTAGTGGGTCGCTTCGAAAAGTTAATCACATAAAGACCGTTCTCGACATGCCCAACAAAGGCTACTTTAAGAGTCTTGCTCCACAAGAGGGCCACGGTATCAATGTCAAAGAATGTAGCAAAGCCCATGAGTGCAAGTTGACGAACGGAAAGCAAATTGTATGCAAGGGACTCAACAAGCATGACTTTCTCGATCGTTAGATCATGAGAAATGACAACCTTGCCGAGACCCAATACCTTAGAATGTGATGCATCACCCCACTCGACATTGGTGGGCATAGATGGAATCTCTTGCACGTCCACCACCAAGTCCTTGCTTCCGGTCATATGATTTGTTGCTCCACTATCGAGCAACCATGATCCCCCACCGGAAGCAAACACCTACACGAGATCAATGCTTGGTTTTAGGTACCCATTTAGTAATGGGTCCTTTGATGTTAGTAACAAGGGTCTTGGGAACCCAAATAGACCATTCAATGTACTCATAAGAAGAACCAACAAATCGAGCATAAACATGTCCATCACTAGCACGGCACAACACATATGACGGGTTAAAGTCGCCGGCTTTGTTTGAGGAAATGCTTTTGCCCTTTTGGACATCAACTCCCTTCACTTTCTCCTTCTTCTTCTCAGGAGCACCCTCTCCCTCTTTCACAAACGTTTGTTTGAGAGGAGGAGGACGATTTGTCTTGTTGTTCTTCTTCTTCTTGCTCTTGGACTTGGGTGCAAACCCAATTCCTTCCTTGGCCACAACTTCCTTTTGATTGCTCAAAAGGTCGTTGAGGTTTTTCTCACCTTGAATGCAAGACACAAGGCCTTTCTCAAGTTGATCCTTCAGCTTGGCATTTTCCTCCACAAGATGCACATGCTCACAACATGGGTTAGTAGCACATGCATTATCAATTAATACCATATGAGGAAAGGTGGCCTTTTCCTTGATTAGCTTAACTTGGAGTTGAGCATGAGACTCTTTGAGGCTAGCATGAGTACCCTTCAAGACCTTGTGGGCCTTGTCAAGTATCTCAAACTCCTCTTTGAGTCTAGCATGATCAACCCCAAGTTTAGCCTTCTCGGAAGTTAGCACACGAGACATGACAAGAGCATGATCAAGATCTTTCTTTAACTTAGCATGGTCATCATTGTGTGACTCCTCAAGAGTCAAACGATGCACACGCTCTTCTTCAAGAGCATTAGAGAGATCCGATATCTCATCGGCATAATCACGACTATGACCTTCCATCTTAGAGATGGTTTCTTCGTGAGCCTCGATCATGTCATTGGCCTCACCAAGTTGTTCCAAGAAAGCAACAAAGTGCTTCTTGGACTTGCCGTTGAGCTTACTCATAAAAGACTCAAACTCATTTACTTCTTCATTAGACCCACAATGTTCATCAATGCAATCCTCCACGGAGGGATTAGGAATGATGGTGGTTTTAATGTTGGGGGTTACCTTGTTTGAAGCTTTAGCCATGAGGCATTTGGCGGTGATGTTTTCGTTGGGTGAATCAAAGAGAGACACCCGGGGAGTAGTGGCAATGGCAACGGATGCCATGGCCATTGCTTCTTCATTTTCATCATCATCGTCATCCTCTTGGTATTCTTCTTGAACCACCAACCCATGAGTGGGAGTCTTTTTGGCGAAGTTGTTCTTGTTGGGGAAGGACTTGGCTTTGTCTTTTCGGATGAACTTGCCACCATTGTCTTCCCGCTTCTCGTAAGGACAATCCGCAATGAAATGGCTCACATTGCCACAATTGAAGCAAGTTCTAACTCGTTGCTTGCCCTTGACGCCACTGGAGTTGTTCTTGTTGAAGTTGGGTCTTGAACTCTTCTTGTTCCAAAATTGTCTTGAAGCAAGGGCCATGTGCTCATGATAATCAAATTTGGTGTCTTCGGGGTTGCTTTCCTCATCTTCCACTTCTTCCTCTTCTTCCACAATAACCTTGGCCTTCAGAGCAAGGTTGGGCTTCTTAGCCCTTTGGGAACGAAGCACCGCATTGTCGGCGGTCTTATCCAAGATGTTCATTGCAATAAACTCATCCAACACTTCACTAGAGGTCATGGAGTGGAAGTCCGGTCTTTGGCGGATGACTGAGGACATGGCCTTGTTGTAGGCATCATGGCCTTGAGGAACTTGCGCTTGATCCAGTTGTCATCCGTGTCCTTACTCCCATGATCTCGGAGTGCGACCGCAAGTTTGGTCACTCTTCGAAAGAGCTCACGAGGTTCTTCATCCTCTTTCATTGCAAACTCATCGGCTTCATCTTGCACCACTTCATAGTTGGAGCGTTGAATGCTAGCACTTCCTCTGTACATACGCTCGACACACTTCCATGCGTCTTTAGCCATGGAATGAGGTCGAAGATGAGGAAGATCTTCGGGAAGGATAGCATCTTGGATGATGAAGAGAGCACTCTCATTGAATTGATTGTCTACTTCTTCTCGAGGGGTGAAGTTGCTTGGGTCATGAGGAAAGAAACCTTCTTCAATGATTCTCCAAAGGTTAGTGTTCACATGTTTTAAATGTCGCTTGAAGCGATAAACCCAAGAATCAAAATCTTCATTTTTTACATACTTAGGAGGAGGACCGGCATGATTCAAATGAGTGGAGGGAATCGGTCCTTTATAGATAGGAGGTTCCACATGGGCAAAGATGCTGGTGCCATTTCTACCACTAGTAGAAGGACTCTTTTCATTGTTAGCTTCCCCCTTACCGGAGTTAGCATCCGTCACCTTGTTAGTGGGATCACCCACTTTCATAGGCGAGGTAGACAGTTTAAGTCCCTCTAGAAATTCGGTAAGCATGCTTTTAACCTCGGCCGTCATGGAGGTTTTCAATGTGTCTAAAGCCACATTGAATTCCTCACGTGAGACCGAGGCTCCCCCTTCGGCCGAAGATGAGATGGGATTCACACCGGAGTGTTCCTCCGCACCATCGTTGGTGTCAACCATACTCTTCGGATGGTAAAGTCCTTAATAAAGAGACGAGGCTCTGATACCAATTGAAAGGATCGATATGGTTGACTAGAGGGGGGGGTGAATAGGCAACTACAATTTTTAAGCTTTTCTTTAGAAAATTAAACTTTGCAACAAAATAGGTTGTCTAGATGTGCAACTAAGTGAGCAACCTATATGATGCAGTGACAACTAGCACACAAGGAAGCTAAGGATGTAAACAAGTAGACTTGCAAAAGTAAAGGCACGAGATAACCAGGAGTGGAGCCAGAGGAGACGAGGATGTGTTACCGGAGTTCCTTCCTTTTGAAGGGAAGTACGTCTCCGTTGGAGCGGTGTGGAGGCACAATGCTCCCCAAGAAGCCACTAGGGCCACCGTATTCTCCTCACGCCCTCACACAATGCGAGATGCCGTGATTCCACTATTGGTGCCCTTGAAGGCGGCGACCGAACCTTTACAAGCAAGGTTGGGGCAATCTCCACAACAACCGGAGGCTCCCAACAACAACAACAACACCACGAAGCTTCACCACAATGGAGTATGGCTTCGAGGTGACCTCAACCGTCTAGGGTGCTCAACACCCAAGAGTAACAAGATCCGCAAGGGATAAGTAGGGGGAATCAAATTTCTCTTGGTGGAAGTGTAGATCTGGGCCTTCTCAACCAATCCCGAGCAAATCAACAAGTTTGATTGGCTAGGGAGAGAGATCGGGCGAAAATGGAGCTTTGAGCAACAATGGAGCTTTGGGGGAAAGAGGTGGGTCAACTAGGAAGAAGAAGACCCCCTTTTATAGTGCGGGAGCACATCCAACCGTTACCCCACTTAGCAGCCCCGCACAGGGCGGTACTACCGCTAGGGAAGGGCGGTACTACCGCTGAGAGCGGTACTACCGCTCCCTTCCTGGCGGTACTACCACGCTGAAGAGGGAGTCAGGCCATTGGCCCCAGAGCGGTACTACCGCGGGAGAGGAGCGGTACTACCGCTTCTACTGCCGCTACTAGTACCGCAAAACCCGACACGAGAAAACATCATCTCGAATCGAGGCGGAAGTAGGCGCGGTACAACAGAGGTACTACAGCCGAAGCCCGCGAGCGGTACTACCGCTGAGAGCGGTACTACCGCTCGGCGGAGCGGTACTACCGCTAGGAGGCTTCGGCGGTACTACCGCCGTAGATCGCGGTACTACCGCTGGCACAGGGCGAAGCAGGTATGGAGGAGAAGTGCAGCTCCAAAGAAGCGACAAGAAGACGACGGGTGTGATAAGGGTGTGTACGTGTTGATTCCACCCTAGTCTTACCAAAGCGGATCCCCTCTTAATAGTACGGTGAGTCCTACGAAACTAGTCCACTAGCAACAAAACGTAGGAGCTACACCGTCTTGAATAAAAACACCGAGGGGAGGAAATCATCTCGTGCCCATGGATGATTCTCTAAAAGAACTTAACGCACACGATTAGACCGCAAAAGCATTGTCATCAATCACCAAAACCACTAGGGAATAAATATGCCCTTACAACTACCACTTCATCACCACCACCTCCTTCTTCATCACCAAAAGAAAATTGAGTATTGGGAATGGGCACTCCCCTTGGCTTTCGGCAAGCTTGGGGGAGGTGCCCCAGTATCGTATCACCTCCACTATCTTTTGCTTTTACTTTTCTTAGTTCGACCCATAGTTATCTTTTGCTTTAGATGAATAAAAGTTTAGTTCGGTCCTTTCTTTTCGAGAGTTTGCTTAGTGATCTATCTTTGTAATCGTGTGCGAGATTTATAATAAAGTTTAGTTTGAGTTTTGCTTTCTTTACTTTCATGTTTCAATAAAAAGAAAGGAAATAAATGAAAAAGATCATAGGCTAATCTTAAATGTAAGTAATGACATCACATAAGGAAAAGTATAAGTAGAAAATTTTATTGTAGAATGACAAACATAGCATTGGTCAATGATGCACATGAAAGAATTAATAAGGGAAGAGAAGATTCACATGTAACTACCCTATCTTGGAAATCTTTTGTTATTGTGAGCCCTCATCAAAATATTATACGCCAAAATTGTTGACATTGGGCAAGGAAGACAACGTAATGATTTATGTTGGTTCATATTCACATAGAAGCTATATTGTCATAGATCCTTCAACATGTGGTGCTTGCCCCCTATCTTTGCTAGCAAAAAATTCCGCACCAAGTAGAGATAATACTTGTGCATCCGAAAACCCTTAAACCCAAATCTTGTTTTGAGAGTCCACTGAAAGTGCAAATATCCCTAGGTGGTTTTGGTAATTCCTAACAACATATAGATCATTGAGTTAATGCTATTTCAAGATAAATATTTTAGGAAAGCTCAATGATTGGCATGGCATGGATGAGAAAAGTGGACCCCTCAAAATGCTAAGGACAAAAGGATTGTCTCAAGCTCAAAGCTCAAAGCTCAAGACTCTACATTTTATATTTTAGTGATCCAAGATCACATTGAGTCTATAGGAAAAGCCAATACTATCAAGGAGGGATGAGGTGTTGCTCAATGACTTACTTGCTCAAAGTGCTTAGTGATATGCTCCAAAGCCCTCAACTACTTTCTCACATCCACATATGACCTAAACCAAAAGTCAAACTTGGCCCCACCGATTCTTTCTATCCGGCGCCACCGAGTTCAGGTCTCTTAGCCACTGCCACAAACCCTAGGCAAATTGGTCTCACCGATAGGGATCTCGGTCTCATTGAGATGGGATTGTAATCTCTCTGTTTCCCTTCATAACGTTTCGGTACCACCAAGATGAGCGATCGGTCCCACCGAGATTGCAATGTAAACTCTCTGTTTCCTTTTTGTAACATTTCGGTCTGACCGAAATGAGCGAACCAGTCCCACCGAGTTTACCTGACCAACTCTCTGGTTAGCTTATTACCAAAATCGGTCCTATCGAGTTTGTGTAATCGGTCTCACCGAGATTACGTTATGCCCTAACCCTAACCACATCGGTCCTACCGAGTTGCATGTCGGTCTCACCGAAAATCCTAACGGTCACGAGATTTGCTGAATCGTTCCGACCGAGTTTCTCAATTCGGTCCCACCGAGATTGGCAAGTTGTGTGTAACGGTTAGATTTTGTGTGGAGGCTATATATACCCCTCCACCTCCTCTTCATTCGTGGAGAGAGCCATTAGAACGAACCTACACTTCCAACTTGCATTTTCTGAGAGAGAACCACCTACACTTGTGTTGAGACCAAGCTATTCCATTCCTACCATATGAATCTTGATCTATAGCCTTCCCCAAGTTGCTTTCCACTCAAATCTTCTTTCGACCAAATCCAAATCCTGTGAGAGAGAGTTGAATGTTGGGGAGACTATCATTTGAAGCACAAGAGCAAGGAGTTCATCATCAACACACCATTTGTTACTTCTTGGAGAGTGGTGTCTCCTAGATTGTCTAGGTGTCACTTGGGAGCCTCCGACAAGATTGTGGAGTTGAACCAAGGAGTTTGTAAGGGCAAGGAGATCACCTACTTCGTGAAGATCTACCGCTAGTGAGGCAAGTCCTTCGTGGGCGACGACCATGGTGGGATAGACAAGGTTGCTTCTTCGTGGACCCTTCGTGGGTGGAGCCCTCCGTTGACTC
Organism: Triticum aestivum; assembly: GCF_018294505.1. NCBI lineage: Eukaryota > Viridiplantae > Streptophyta > Magnoliopsida > Poales > Poaceae > Triticum > Triticum aestivum. The sequence continues at coordinate 159,174,060 of NC_057807.1, forward strand.
GCGCAACCATTACCCTTCGTGGTTTGAAGTCTCCATCAACGTGGATGTATGATATCACCACCTATCGGAACCACGACAAAAACATCCGTGTCTCCAATTGCGTTTGAATTCTCCAAACCCTTCCCTTTACATTCTTGCAAGTTGCATGCTTTACTTTCCGCTGCTCATATACTCTTTGCATGCTTGCTTGAATTGTGTTAAGATTGCTTGACTTGTGCTAAGTTAGCTAAAATCTGCCAAAGACTAAAATTGGGAAAAGGATAAGTTTTTATTTGGTCAAGTAGTCTAATCACCCCCCTCTAGAAATACTTTCGATCCTACAAGTGGTATCATAGCTTTGTTCTCCATTTGCTTTGATTTCCATAGCATTTGGTAGTCATAGCCTTGGTTTCACATCCTAGGAGAGTATGGCGTCTAGCGAGGGAAACTATCACCGTAGAGGTCCTTACTTTGATGGTACTAATTTTGCTAGTTGGAAGCATAAGATGAAAATGCATATTCTTGGACATAACCCCGCCGTTTGGGCTATTGTGTGTATTGGCTTGCAAGGTGAATTCTTTGATGGGAGAGAACCAAACCGTGAAGCTACCATGGAAGAGTTGAAGATGCTACAATACAACGTTCAAACAACGTTCAAGCTTGTGATATCCTCTTCAACAGATTGTGCCCCGAAGAATTCAACAAAATTAGCCGTCTTGAGAATGCAAAGGAAATTTGGGATACTTTGATTGATATGCACGAAGGTACCGACTCCGTCAAGGAATCCAAGTTGGATGTGCTTCAAAGTCAACTTGACAAGTTCAAAATGAAAGATGGTGAAGGTGTCGCTGAAATGTACTCTAGGCTTGCTCTTATCACAGATGAGATTGCCGGCTTAGGAAGTGAGGAGATGACTGACAAATTCAGCATCAAGAAGATCCTAAGAGCTTTGGACGGAAAATATGATACCGTGTGCACATTGATCCAAATGAAGCCCAATTACAAAGATCTCATGCCAACGGAAGTCATTGGAAGAATTGTTGCTCATGAGATGTCACTCAAGGATAAGGAGGAACTCCACAACAAGTCAAGTGGTGCTTGCAAAGCCTCGTGCGAAGCTCCCACATCATCAAGTGAGAAACAAACCTTCAATGAATAATTGAGCCTAATGGTGAAGAACTTCAACAAGTTTTACAAGAGTAGAAGCAAAGAAAGAAGTTCCAAGTCAAGGTCCTACAATGACAAAAGATCTTCTAGTCGAGAGCATAATTGCTACAATTGTGGAAGACCCAGACACTATTCCAATGAGTGTACGGTTCCCTACAAAAGAAGAGAAGAATCACCTAAGAGAAGAAGTAGAAGAGAAGAATCACCACCAAGAGAGAGAAGGAGTAGAGATGATTGTTATGAACAAAGAACATCCCGCAGAAACAAGGATTCGGAAAGGAAGGACAAGTCATCAAGGAGCTACACAAAACGAAGACATCAAGCTCATGTTGGTGAATGGGTATCCGGCTCCGACTCCGACAATCACTCCGAGAGAAGCTATCACTCTGATCCGAATATACTCAAGATGAAGGTGTTGCCGGTCTAGCACTTGTGTCAACCAACTCCTACGACATATTTGATTCACCAAATGAAGGACATGGAAGATGCTTCATGGCTAAAGGCCCAAAGGTATCACATCCCGAGTATGTTGATTTCAATAGTGATGAAGATGACTTGTTAGGTGATGATGATCTACTTGTTGATAACTCTAGTGATGAATACTATGATGGAATGCAAATTAATCATGCTAATGAAGATGAAACGAATGATAATGATAAGGATAAGATTGAGATTCTAACTAAAAAACTAAACACTCTTAAGTTATCTCATTAAACTATCTTAGAAGATCATCGAGAACTTTTAAGGACTCATGAGAAGTTACATTTTGAAAAGCTCAACCTTGAGCAAGAGCATGAGTTCTTAAAGGCAATCAATGATGATCTTCGTAAGAAAAGTTCTTCTTACATTGCCAAGCGTTTACTTTTATCCACTTACATGCCTCAAGTCAAGTCTAGTAACAAGAACAAGAAAGATTCTTCCTCTAGTAGTAACAATATCCAATATTGTTGGTTCTAGTAGTTCTCTTGATTACACTAATGATTCTCTTAGCCAAGTTACACTTGAGCAAGAAAATAGCTTATTGAAGGGAATTATAGAGAAAGGTGTTTACAAGAGCCTTGCCGGGAGTAAGAAATTCGAGGAAATTGTACGCAAGCAAGGAAGGCACCGGAAGAACCAAGGTGTTGGTTTTGAATGCAAGTTAAATGCCAATGGAGTTGAGTGGGAAGAAGATCAATACCCCAAGATGAAGTTTTTTCCTCAACAAGAGAAGTATGATCCTACTTCCTTCAAAGGGACACAAGCTCAAGATGATCTTCCACCACAAGACCACAAGCAAAAAGGCAAGGATAAGCTTCAAGAGATTGATGCATTTGAAGAAGCTCCTAAGGCCTTGGTCAAGTGGGTTCCCAAGACTACATCAAGTTCTACTTCATCAAGTACGACTACAACTCCAAGGATTCCCATCAAGATGATGTGGATCCCGAAGAAGAAGAACTAGAGAGTTCTTGAGGGTAACTCCGCCAACATATTTCACTCATATCATTTTGGCAAGAACAAGTGCAATCAACTTCCACATCTTGCACTAGTTCATGGAGTAACAAACCCTCTTGTTGGTAAGACAAGGGACAAGGTAACCTAATGCTTTCATAGACAATCATCTTGTGTGTGCATCACTCTATGTCCATGGATATCCTTGTTTGTTCCTTGTGGGACTAACCCGTGTAGGTATTGAAAGTGCAACTCACTCCAAAGGATTGCTCCAAACAATCTACATCAACATTGATCATCCACATCTTCAACACCTACATGAAGTCATCATCGACAAAACCCAAGGTTAGTTCATCCCTCTTAGGGGGGATCTCACATCTAGGGGAGCTTTACTCTAAGAATTGAGTCAAAGCAACTCTAATGGTGTGAACACAACAATGCTTTATGTAAAAGTGGTAACCCCACTTGAGCTTAAACGATGAGTATGACCTATGATCAAATGTTCTCATTTGACTCCTAAGTCAATATACTCATATATAGATGACCTAGTCATCGCCAATTGCTTGATAGATGCTAGAATTGCTTGTGCATGCTTTGCCACATATTTCATTTGCCATTTTATTGTGTGAGCATGTTGGTTGCATATTTTACTCATTCGAGGACATCCACTTGTTGTTTTGATTGTTTGGTTTCTTTTCTTTTGCCAAGTGGATGGACAAGAATGCCTAAGAATCCTTCTAGCTATCTATGCTTTTCTTGTCTCAAACTCTATTCGTGCTACATCACAAAGTTTGATCAAGTCAGATTCAAACCACTCTGTGTGAGGAGCACACGGAGTCCCCGATTCGTCATAGAATTAAACTTCCAAAACTTCTTTGTGCGTTTCGGTCTGACCAATTCTTCTATTTCGGTCATACCGAGATCACTAAGTCAATCTAGGTTTTCAATCTTGGTGCAACCGATTTGAACTTTTCGGTCACACCGAGTTGCTGTAACTGCTTGCAGTTATGCATCTCGGTGCCACCAAGTTGTTCCACTCAGTCACACCGACAGGGTCAGGCTATATATATCCATGGGCCAAAATTTGGAAATTTCTTTGAACTCTTTCGCCCACGCTCAGCCCGCTCTGCCTCCCTGGGTCTCCGGATTGTTCTCCTCGTCGCCAGCTGCCTCCCGCTATTGGTCTCTGCCGCTGTCAACGGGAATCGTCTCCGCCGTTGCTGCCATAGCAAGTCCATCGCCGAACTAGGGTATGGACTTGATCCTTGTGCTAATCCCACTCCGAATTCCTAGAACATTATTTTGCCATGTATCTTGCCACGATTGAGATCATCTTATCCAAGGAAAACACTCCGTAGTTTAGTTGTGAATTGAAAATTTAGGGTTAGGTTTCCACCGAAACCATCTCGGACCAGCCGAGTTGTAAAACTCGGTTCCACCGATTCGGCTAAGGCTATTGCACATGTGATTCTCGGTCTGACCGAGAATTGCAAATCGGTGTGACCGAGTTCAGGACTTTGTGAAACCCTAGCAGTCTCGGTGCCATCGAACTATGACTCGGTCTGACTGAGTTCACTAGTTTAGGTTCCAAAAGCTGCTTCAGTATCATCTTGTTCACGAATCGGTAGATCCGAAATGCTTTCTATGGAAAACTAAAACTAAGTTTTTGACTCATTCTTTTGCAAAAACCTCTATATTTTGTTATGCTCATCTACTCTACCTCATCTATATCAATTCACAGGGTCTACTGTCAGTGTTTTCAACATGTCTGATCAAAGTGACAGCCAGAACAAGTCTAAGGAGCAGGTTCAGATGAGTGAGGGCACTAGTCCCTCTAGCAGCTATGATGATGGAAGCAGGAGCACACCCAGCAACTTACCCAAGGCAGCCACCAGGGCCAGAAAGAAGAGAACCTTAGATTCTGAGGATGAGGACTATGTGGCTATTGAGGATGAGGCCACTTCCAAGAAGAAGGTGCTCAAGAAGGAGTATGGCACAGCTGCTGCCACTAAGCCTGGTATGAGGACCAAAGCACGTGTAAGAAGAATTCCCATGTCTAAAGCCAGAGCCTCCACTCAAGTATCTTTGGAATCTGAACCCAAAGAGGCTGCTGCAGAAGGGAAGAAGAGGAAGGAAAGGGTCAAGAAGACCATGGCCAGGGTTGTTGGAAAGCCTTCCATGATGGAAGAAGAAGAAGAGGAAGAGGTTGCTGCACCGGCACCCAAAGCTCAAAAGCTTATGGGTGATGTCATCAGGTCAGGGGCTGCTTCATCAAAGCCCAAAGAATCTCCCAAGGAAGCTGATCCAAAGCCCAAATCTGCACCCAACAGGAATACAAGGAACATTCCTGCTAGAGAGAAGAACAAGGCCCCAGTGCCTGAAGCTACCATTGAAGAAGAAGATGAGGCATATCTTGAGAAAGTTGAAGCCCAAAATTCCAGATCACAATGATGTTCATCCTATAGCTGAGGATATGAAGCTAAGGAAGGATGCAGGACTCAGATAGTGGAGATTGACTGATCCCTATGCAGTCAGGAGGAGAACTGCTGTGGACTACAGGTTCCATACAAAGGAACATCAGGACTTCTATGAGACAGTGCTGCTTGACAAGAATCCAATAGTTTCTTATATGAGATGGGTGGACTGGGAGTACATCAGGAAGAATGAAGAGCATTATCCAGGAGTGTATGACAGTTTCAATGCTTGTGGAGTAGATGACTTTGTTGGGCAGAAGCTCACAAAGTGGAATGATGAGCTTATTATGCAGTTCTACTCCACAGTTCACTTCTATGCAGATGGAAGGATTGTCTGGATGTCTGAAGGTACTAGGTACCAATCATCAGTTGAAGAATGGGAAAATTGATCAATGCACCTAAGGAAAATGAGGATGACTTGGATGTCTATGCCAAGAAGAAGAAGGATCACAACTCCATGGCACATATGTACAGAGAGATCCCAGATGCTGCTGTTGAGACATACAAGTTTGGATCAGTACATTACCTTCTGTCAGGATTGCCAACAATCAACTGGATCCTTAGGCACACTATTTTGCCTAAGTCAGGTGATCACAAGATGATCAGAGGCCATGCTATCAACCTACTTCACATATTTGATGTGCCTCAAAAGTTCAAGGTCATGAGCCTCATAGTGGAAACTATCGAGAGAACAACTGCTGACCAAAAGAGAAGTTGTAGGTATGCCCCACAGATACAGGAGCTAATCAATTCCAAGATGGGCACTGGCACATACCTCTTGGACAAGGAACACATGCCCATCTGTCCAGATTTTGAGGACAACACAGTGGTTATGGATGAAAATGAACCATCTTTTGTGCAAGCACAAGCAAAGAAGGAGAAGGCAAGGACTGAAAAGGCTGCAAAGACGCCAACCATTGATGAGGCATCTCAGTACTTCCTGAAGAGCAAGCAGGATCAGCTTGGCTACTTGATTGCCTCCACTCCGAGGATTGAGAAGGGATTGGCCACCCTGACTCAAAACCAGGAGAGCCTGGAGAGGATCATGGAGCAGAAGTTCTATGACTTAGATGTGAACGTCACTGAGATACAGTCAGTTGTTGAGCAACTTCAGGATGACATGCATGAGAGGAAGGGCAAAACTACCACCGATGCTTTTGCTAGAGTGCCCAGGAGTCAAAGATCAGCTGCAGTGCCTATTCTAGACACCAGAGCAACTTCATCTGCACCAGCTATAGCTTCTGTACATCCAGCTCCAGCACCTACTCCACCAGTTCCATCTACATCAACAGAAGTCTTCATCCAAGGAGCCATCTCTACATCACCACCTGAAGACCAAGCCTGAGAGTCGATTTAGTACTATGCATTTACTATGAACTTTTTGGTAACTTGTTGCCAAAGGGAGAGAAAAATGTATAGATCATAGGCTTCGAGAGAAAGTGGTGTTGCTTTTTATTCTCTCTTGTTTTGGTGGTTGAATTTTATTTGCTTGTTTGAGATACTTTATGCTTTTGTGTGATACTTGGATGATCATGCGTTTGATCATATGCTACCTTAATGCTTGTTGGATGACATTATCCTTTTATCTCTATATGATCATTCACTTTGCTTGGTGATGAGTGCATGTATTTAATTATTATCATTTTGAGCGCTCCACCAAGATGTATGTGACATGGAAGAGTAACTCATGATCCTAACTCATTGTGCATTTGCAGTCCAAAGCAAATCTTAAATTATGCACAAATTTAGGGGGAGCTCTTACATTTCACATACTTCTCAAAGCGACAATGTTTTTCAATCTTATTATCATTTGTCGAAGCTTTGATCTATATGTTGTCATCAATTACCAAAAAGGGGGAGATTGAAAGTGCAACTATCCCTAGGTGGTTTTGGTAATTCCTAACAACATATAGCTCATTGAGCTAATGCTATTTCAAGATAAATATTTCAGGAAAGCTCAATGATTGGCATGGCATGGATGAGAAAAGTGGACCCCTCAAAATGCTAAGGACAAAAGGATTGGCTCAAGCTCAAAGCTCAAGACTCTGCATTTTATATTTTAGTGATCCCAGATCACATCGAGTCTATAGGAAATGCCTATACTATCAAGGAGGGATGAGGTGTTGCTTAATGGCTTACTTGCTCGAAGTGCTAAGTGATATGCTCCAAAGCCCTCAAGTACTTTCTCACATCCACATATGACCTAAACCAAAAGTCAAACTCGGCCCCATCGATTCTTTCTATCCGGCGCCGCTGAGTTCAGATGTCATAGCCACTGCCACAAACCCTAGGCAAATCGGTCTCACCGATAGGGATCTCGGTCTCACCGAGATGGGATTGTAATCTCTCTGTTTCCCTTTGTAACGTTTCGTACCACAGAGATGAGCGATCGGTCCCACCGAGCTTGCAATGTAAACTCTCTGTTTCCTTTTCATAACATTTCTGTCTCACCGAAATGAGCGAATCGGTCCCACCGAGTTTACCTGACCAACTCTCTGGTTAGCTTATTACCAAAATCGGTCCTACCGAGTTTGTGTAATCGGTCTCACCGAGATTACGTTATGCCCTAACCCTAACCATATCGGTCCTACCGAGTTGCATGTCGGTCCCACTGAAAATCCTAACGGTCACTAGATTTGCTGAATCGGTCCGACCGAGTTTCTCAATTCGGTCCCATTGAGATTAGCAAGTTGTGTGTAATAGTTAGATTTTGTGTGGAGGCTATATATACCCCTCCACCTCCTCTTCATTCGTGGAGAGAGCCATCAGAACGAACCTACACTTCCAACTTGCATTTTCTGAGAGAGAACCACCTACACTTGTGTTGGGACCAAGATATTCCATTCCTACCATATGAATCTTGATCTCTAGCCTTCCCCAAGTTTCTTTCCACTCAAATCTTCTTTCCACCAAATCCAAATCCTGTGAGAGAGAGTTGGGTGTTGGGGAGACTATCATTTGAAGCACAAGAGCAAGGAGTTCATCATCAACACACCATTTGTTACTTCTTGGAGAGTGGTGTCTCCTAGATTAGCTTGGTGTCACTTGGGAGCCTCCGACAAGATTGTGGAGTTGAACCAAGGAGTTTGTAAGGGCAAGGAGATCGCCAACTTCGTGAAGATCTACCGCTAGTGAGGCAAGTCCTTCGTGGGCGACGGCCATGGTGGGATAGACAAGGTTGCTTCTTCGTGGACCCTTCGTGGGTGGAGCCCTCCATGGACTCACGCAACCGTTACCATTTGTGGGTTGAAGTCTCCATCAACGTGGATGTATGATAGCACCACCTATCGGAACCACGACAAAAACATCCGTGTCTCCAATTGTGTTTGAATTCTCCAAACCCTTCCCTTTACATTCTTGCAAGTTGCATGCTTTACTTTCCGCTGCTCATATAGTCTTTGCATGCTTGCTTGAATTGTGTTAAGATTTCTTGACTTGTGCTAAGTTAGCTAAAATCTGCCAAAGACTAAAATTGGGAAAAGGATAAGTTTTTATTTGGTCTAGTCTAATCACCCCCCCTCTAGACATACTTTCGATCCTACATCCACCATATCTACCTATGGATTGACTATGATCCTTCAAGTAAGTTGTCATCGGTGCAATAAGGCAATAAAAATTGCTTCTAAAGGTTTTAGATCATTTAGTGTAAGAGAAAATTAAGCGTTGTACGAACTTGTGATTGCGAAGCGACAGACTGCATAATAAAGGTTGCCATCATAAGGGGCAATATAACATGACATTCTCTTGCACTAATGGATTGAACATACAAACAAAAAGCGCATGGCAACCTCTGCTTCCCTCTGCGAAGGGCCTATCTTTTACTTTTATGTATTTACTTTCATGCAAGAGTCAAAGTTCTTCTCTTTATTCCTTTATATTTTCTCTTTTGGCAAGCCCCTATCTTTTGGTGAGGAAAGATCTAGGTAGATATATCCAGTTGAATATGGGTGGCATGAGTTATTATTGTTGACGTCACCCTTGAGGTGAATACGTTGGGAGGCGAAACTATAATCCCCTATCTTTCTATGTGTCCGGTTGAAATGTTTTCCTCATGTGTACGCGGTGAGTGATAGCAATCATAGAAGACTATATGATGGTTGAGTATGTGGACTTGTCTAAAGGCTCTGATACGTGACCCTTCCTGAAAAGATGATGAGTTGTAGTTGCAAAGTTGACTGAGAATATAGTTTGTTGGCTTCCAATAGAGTTTATACTTTATATTTCGATGTTGTGATGAATTGTTACTTATTCATGAGAAGTCTATGATAAAATTTTTATGGTAAAAGTTTTATGTTTAAGTTTGTTGCTATTATAATAATCTACATGATGCTTCTATGTCTGTATTTTTTTATCGACACCTCTCTCTCTCTAAGCATGTGGACATGTTTTTTGATTTTGGTTTTCGCTTGGAGACAAGCAAGGTCTAAGGTTAGGGGAGTTGATACGTCCCTTTTGCAACATGTTTATCTACTGTTATTTATGTTGTATTATTGCATAATAATGCTTTTTGGAGTAATTCTAATGCCTTTTCTCTCATAATATGCAAGGTACACACAAAGAGTGAGAATTTTGGCAGCTGGAAATCTGGACCTGAAAAAGCTATGTTAGGCTACCTATTCTGCACAACTCCAAATGAGCTGAAACTTCACGAGGATTTTTATGGAATAAATGAGAATAATTGGAGCAAATAAGTACTAGAGGGGGCCCATGAGATGGGCACAACCCACCCGGGCGTGCCAGGGAGCCCAGGTGCGCCCTGGTGGGTTGTGCTCCCCTCGGCCCACCTCTGGTGCCCCTCTTCTAGTACATAAGTCATTTTGACCTAGAAAAAAATAAGGAGAGGACTTTCGGGACGAAGCGCCGCCGTCTCGAGGCGGAACTTGGGCAGGAGCACTTTTGCCCTCCGGTGGAGCGATTTCGCCAGGGGAACTTCCCTCCCGAAGGGGGAAATCATCGGCATCATCATCACCAACAACTCTCCCATCTTTGGGAGGGCGATATCCATCAGCATCTTCAACAACACCATCTCCTCTCAAACCCTAGTTCATCTCTTGTGTTCAATCTTTGTATCAGAACTATAGTTCGGTGCTTGTGGGTGATTAGTAGTGTTGATTACATCTTGTTGTTGATTACTATATGGTTTATTTGGTGGAAGATTATATGTTCAGATGCATTATTCTATTTAATACCCCTCTAATCTTGAGCATGATTATCATTTGTGAGTAGTTACTTTTGTTCTTTAGGTCAGGGGAGAAATCATGTTGCAAGTAATCAAGTGAACTTGATATGTGTTCGATATTTTGATGATATGTATGTTGTGATTCCCTTAGTGGTGTCATGTGAATGTTGACTACATGACATTTCACCATATTTGGGCCTAAGGGGATGCATTTTGGAGTAGTTATTAGATGATGGGTTGCGAGAGTGACAGAAGCTTAAACCCTAGTTTATGCGCTATTCTGAAAGGGACTGATTGGATCCAAAAGTTTAATGCTATGGTTACAATTTATTCTTAATACTTTTCTCATAGTTGCGGATGCTTGCAAGGGGGTGAATCATAAGTAGGAGGTTTGTTCAAGTAAGAACATCACTGATACGTCCATTTTGCATCATGCTTTTATATCAATATTGATTGCATTATGGGCTACTATTGCACATTATATCTCAATACTTATGGCTATTCTCTCTTATTTTACAAGGTTTACCATGAAGAGGGGGGATGCCAGAAGCTGGAATTCTGGCTGGAAAAGGAGCACCTCTGTTCCCGTCAATTCGACTAGGGCATAAGGGGAGCACCTCTGCGATTGTTACTGCTGGTTCAGCCGGATGTGTACCTCAGACTGGGTGAAGCCGAAAGCTAGCTTTCTTAAGGGAATATTCGGTCGGTGAACAAAAGATGTTTTTTTGTTTATTACAATGTGAATCCCTAGATGTTTTGTATCCCGCGCTTCTGTTCGCAGTTCAGACATGCACATTGATGCATGCGTACCCAGGGAAAGGAACCCCTAACAGAACTATTCTCTCTGGTAGATGTTTCTTTCTACCCATGTAATATAACATAACTAGTTGGGTACTTGTCTGTTTAACCACTTATGACCCCTATGCCTGGTTTCACGCATACCCCGGTTTCACATAACTTAGCGGGTATTCAGATACACCCCGACTGTCGGGTCCGGGGGCTGAAGCGAAAAGGTCCGCCATGACAAATGATTTTTAATCTGGCCAGGGACTACATATGTCCATTGAATTACATAGTCACTTGGACTGGCTATATTCTTCCTCTATACCATCCAACATGCTATCTAGCCTACAATCCTATTGGGAATACTTTGCGGCTAACGCTACTTGGTCATACACCAGACTTACGGGAATCTCTTGCCCATGTGGCCCCACCGGCCCGACTTCGGCCATATGGTTCGGGTCAACCTTGGCGTATCGCGTCTTCACCATGGCCCAGGCTTCCCTTGCACCTTGTCGGCAAGCTGATACCTTCCATAACCGGAAGCGCCATCGAGCTCCTTTGAGCATATCTACGAGCTCCTCCATACCTCCTGGCAGGGAAGCGGATGGCCATAATGCCTGGTGAGGGAGTCCTAGATTAGGGGGTGTCCGGATAGCCGGACTACCACCATCGGCCGAACTATCATCGGCCGGACTATCATCATTGACCGGACTCCAAGACTATGAAGATACAAGATTGAAGACTCCGTCCCGTGTCCGGATGGGACTTTCCTTGGCGTGGAAGGCAAGCTTGGCGATACGGATATGTAGATCTCCTACCATTGTAACCGAGTGTATGTAACCCTAGCCCTCTCCGGTGTCTATATAAACCGGATGGCTTTAGTCCGTAGGACAACAACATCAACCCTTACAATCATACCATAGGCTAGCTTCTAGGGTTTAGCCTCCTTGATCTCGTGGTAGATCCACTCCTGTAAACACCCACAATATCAATATCAATCAAGTAGGACGTAAGGTTTTACCTCCATCAAGAGGGCCCGAACCTGGGTAAAACATTGTTTCCCTTGTCTCCTGTTACCATCCGCCTAGACGCACAGTTCGGGACCCCCTACCCGAGATCCGCCGGTTTTGACACCGACATTGGTGCTTTCATTGAGAGTTCCTCTATGTCTTCACCGATAGGCTTGATGGCCTGTTCAATCAACAACGATGCAGTCCTGGGTGAGACTTTTCTCCCCGGACAGATCTTCGTATTCGGCGGCTTCGCACTGCGGGCCAACTCGCTTGGCCATCTGGAGCAGATCGAAAGCTACGCCCCTGGCCGTCAGGTCAGGTTTGGAAGCCTAAACTTCACAGCTGATATCCGCGGGGACTTGATCTTCGACGGATCCGAGCCGCAACCAAGTGCACCGCACTGTCACGATGGGCACGACCTAACTCTGCCGCCGGACAGCGCCTTGGAGACCGCACATGAATCCGCTCCGACCCATAGTCCGGAGCCGATCGCACCGATCGAGGATGGGTGGCTGGACACCGCCTTGGGAGCTGCAAGTTTCACGACGATGGAGCCGAACACTGACCTTGTCCCGCATAAAGCTCATGACTCCGAGGTGCCGGACTCCCTGCCGGACTTCGAACCTCCTGCGCCCCTGCCGATCGAATCCGATTGGGCGCCGATCATGGAGTTCGCCGCTGCGGACATCTTTCAATACTCACCCTTCGGCGACATCTTAAATTTGTTGAAGCATCTCTCGCTATCCGGAGAGCCCTAGCCGGACTACGGCCAGGATGGTTGGGATGCGGACGACAAAGAAATTCAGATCCCACCCACCACCCACTTCGTAGCCACTGTCGACGATCTAACCGACGTGCTATACTACGACTCCGAAGACATCGACGGTATGGACGATGATGCCGGAGACGATCAAGAACCAGCGCCTATAGGGCACTGGAAGGCCACCTCTTCACATGACATATATATGGTGGACAACCCAAAAGGAAGCGATAACGAGGAACAACGGGATGCGGCAGAGGATAATCCCGCCGACAAACAACCAAAACGGCGACGCAGACGCCGCCCTAAGTCCCGCCTCGATCAAAGCAGTATTCCTAACGACCCAGCAATAGAGCAGGGCAAACCAGTGGACGACGAACATGCAATCAAGCAACCGTCCGAACAGGACGAACCGGATAATCAACCCCTTCCCGGAGCAATCAACAGTCCGGACACACCACCGGAGCATAAGAACCTTCACAAAAGACTCGTCGCCACCGCAAGAAGTTTGAAGAAGGAAAAACGGAAGCTCAAAACAGCGGAAGACATACTCAGAATGAAGTGGAGCAAAGTACTCAAGACCGCAGGCAAGTATGGCAATGGCCATCAAACAAAGAGCTACCCGAAGCGCAAGCTGCTGCCAGAATTTGACGAGGAAGCCATAGAGCCCCCACAATCAAAAAATAAAGAGGCCGCCTGGCCGGATAGACGGCCAGATGACAGGCCAAAAGCAGCAAACGGCGCCGCACTCAAGCCGACTTACGATCCTGGGAAAATAGACGGCCCAACTAGGTCCATCTACGGGCCAAAAAAGAGGGCCCCAGGAAGCAACACAACACGACAAGTGTTCGAAGACAGCGGCACACCCAAATACAGGGGCGCCGCACACCCACTATGTTTCACTGATGAGGTGCTGGATCATGAATTTCCAGCAGGGTTCAAACCCATAAATATAGAGGCATATGACGGCACAACAGACCCAGGAGTCTGGATAGAAGATTACATACTACACATACACATGGCTAGAGGAGATGATCTCCACGCCATAAAATATCTACCCCTCAAGCTCAAAGGGCCAGCTCGGCATTGGCTCAAAAGCCTCCCAGAAAACACTGTTGGAAGTTGGGAAGAGCTTGAGGAAGCGTTTAGAGCAAATTTTCAAAGGACTTATGTCCTCCCTCCGGATGCAGACGATCTAAGTCATATAACTCAACAGCCCGGAGAGTCAGCGCGCAAATTCTGGAACAGGTTCCTTACCAAAAAGAACCAAATAGTCGACTGTCCAGACGCGGAAGCCTTAGCAGCTTTTAAACACAACGTCCGAGACGAATGGCTCGCCAGACACATCGGCCAAGAGAAGCCAAGAACAATGGCCGCGCTAACAAGCCTCATGACGCGCTTTTGTGCAGGAGAAGACAGCTGGCTAGCAAGATGCAGCACCAGCGACCCGAGTACATCCAAGATCAGAGATGGAAACGGAAAATCACGGTGCAGGAAGAATCAGCGCCGGAATAAAGAAAAAAGCCCAAAGAGCACAGCGGTCAATGCCGGATTCAAAAGCTCGAGGCCAAACAATAAAACACTGCCTCTTAAGGACAACAGTGACGAGCTATCCAACTTAAACCAAATTTTGGATCGGATATGTCAAATCCACAGTACCTTCGGAAGGCCTGCAAACCATACCAACCGAAATTGTTGGGTTTTTAAACAGTCCGGCAGACTCAACGCCGAACACAAGGGGCTCGGTACGCCAAGCAAGGACGATGACGAACCCCACCAGCAGAGCACCGGAAGTCATAAGACTTTCCCACAAGAAGTCAAAACAGTAAACTCACTTCATGTGATAGTTCGGAAATACAACACGGCACTCAGTAAGACAAGTGTCGCACGGTCCACCCCAGCGGAACACCGGGATTGGATGTCAAAACCAATCACTTTCGACCATCTGGATTATTCCAGAAGTATCCGGAACGCAGGATGGACTGCTCTGATATTGGATCCCATAATAGACGGACTGCGATTTACGCAAGTTCTGATGGACGGCGGCAGTGACTTAAACCTGCTATATCCGGACACAATCCGCAGGATGGGGATAGACCCTACTACAATTCGACATAGCCGCACTTCCTTCAAAGGAGTGGCGCCAGGCCCTTACGCTAGGTGCACAGGTTCATTATTACTAGAAGTTGTGTTCGGGTCACCTGACAACTTCCGACGAGAAAAGCTAACCTTTCAGGTCGCCCCATTCAAAAGTTGCTATCAAGCACTACTGGGACGTGAAGGTTTCGTCTGCTTTAACGCAATACCACACTACGCGTCTCTTACGCTTAAAATGCCCAGTCCACGTGGCATCATTTCATTAAAAGGTCGGCTAAGCCCCCGGACACGGCTGGACGGGTCCGGAATAAATAAGCTAGGGGCTACCTAGCCGCACACCCCCTCACAAGGGTTTGTGTATATAAGCTATAATGAGCTAGCATAGGCTCAGCTTTCTAAATTTATATTTCAATTTTTTATGTACCTTTTTGCATGATTTCTTTTCAAACTAAGTTCCTCTCTTTTTACAGATGAACAACGTGCACACTCGTCCAGGATACGGCACAATGGAGACACAGGCGCAGACGTGCAGTACGGACCCGTTTCAAGGATTCTTTTCAGACTAAGACCCTACGTAAACCTTTCTTACTGTCTCTTGTTGCTATAATCCCCTGGTTTCTCATTATAACCAGAGGGGAGGCTGGCGTTTTGGCATCGGCCGCGCCAGAGGAACCTGCCCGTACCTGGACACAAGGGGCTTAGGGCATTATGCTGCCCGCTATTGTAAAAGACCGAACACCTTCGGGAGTGTTCGGCGTCTCGAGTTAGGCCTTATATGCATCAGCTCCGAATCATGTCTTTGGTCAAATGTTGGGTTTGCCCGGCTCCTGTGTTTTGCTGCCTTACGTTCCGTATAATCGGCTAACGCGGCACCAGGAGAACTACTGCGATTGTGCCCCAGTTCGGCTGGGCGAGCACCTCAGTAGAGAAAGCCGAAAACTGACTGTCATGATACAGCGAGAGACTGGTCAACCACTCGATCGACCAAGGGAATGTTTAGAATTCCTCCGCTTTGACGAAGGGCCGTTTCCCGGTCAGGCACATACGCGCCTCAAATTCGGAGAGCGCGGTGCCCCCAGGGGCTATGTCATAGCCCCACCCTCGAACTCCATGGCTAAGTGAAAGTGATAAAGCATTATAGTCCGGTTGCCTCGTTTGCTACGCTACCACCTCCTTTACATGACCGAGACGTCGGATTAAGTGTGAAAACGCGCTATTTTTTGCGAACACCCCCGCACCTTGTGCATGGGGGCTGAAGCCGACGACTGCCATCTTTCAGGTTATACACACGTATACATGAACGGCCGCATAGGAGATATTACATTACTTGAACGCACAAGTATAAAAGGCGATTACATCATAAATATTGTTTTACAACATAAAACATTCATTTGAACGTAACATTTTTTGAACACTGCGACTCTATTACACGAGCACCACGCAGCACTTCGCCAAAATAGTGCTCGGCGGGTAACCGGCTATCGTCCGAACCCGGGGTCGCAACAGCGGTGGCATCCATCTCTGTCTAATGTGCCTTCACACGGGCGAGTGCCATCCGCGCACCCTCTATGCATGCCGATCGCTTCATCACCTTCATATGCGGCATCGCCCCAAGAAATTGCTGTAATAAGCCAAAGTAACTCTTCGGCTTGGGCCTATCCGGCCAGACATGGGTCACGATATCCGTCATGGCAAGCCCGGACAACCTATTCAGCTCAGCCCACTCGGCCAAACGGTCGGTCAGTAGAAGTGAACGCTCCGGAGTATGGAATTGAGACCAAAACAACTCTTCCGTCTCGTGATCCTTCTGGCTTCGAAAATGCACAATGGCATCCGCCGCACTCGCTGCTAAGTCCATATAAGGGTCCTCCGGACCCCACAGTTGTCCCAGCTGAGCATACTTTGGATCCGTAAACCTTCGGCGCAGCAGAAAAGGCTTGCCAGCTACAATGTCTCCGGCCTGGCGCAGCTCCTCCTTTATAGCCCGCATTGCCGAGCGGGCATCCTTGGCTTCGGCGGTGGCCTTCCCCAGGTCTTCTTGCCCCGCCAGGCGCTCCTTCTCAAGAGCCTCATTGCGGTCGGTAGCATCTTTTAACTTCACGGCCATTTCGGTCATCTCTTCCCTGCTTCGGCAGTGTGCGGCCCTTTCGGCCGCTAACTCTTCGGCCGCCCTCGAGGCTGCCGCATTACTCCTTCGGGCCTGCTCCTTGGCTTGAGCAAGTTCGGCCCGAAGGCTCTCCACAGCAGCGGCACTATCTACATTTCACACACATGTTGTAAGAAGCTGGCTTCGGCTCCCTTACCAAGTGACCGCACAGAAACACTTACCTTGCGACTCATCAAGTCGCCTGTTGACCAGCGTGATGTCCGCATCCGCAACGGTGAGTTTCCGCTTTAGTTCAGCAACTTCATCAGTCCGGCTGGCCCCCGGACGACCCGCCACCTACATAGGCACGGCGAAAATTTGAACCTGCGATTTTGATCCTCGGCACGCTGTCGTTTTCGACAACCTACCGAGTCTCAGGGGCTACTATCTATACAGGGCGCATTCTATATGCAAAACTGTCAAAAGGTGTGTCATTTTTACGTACCTCAAACCCCGCCAGCAAACTCCTGACGGCATTATGCAACCCGCCTTCGGTGGATGAAATCCTTTCAATCACCACACTCATCAATGCGTGGTGATCTTCTGAGATAGACGCCTTCTCAAGCAGATCCTTCAGCCGTACACCAGTTGGCGCCGAACTATCCGGCTTCGCCAAACCCGGGGGCTCCCTCCTTGACGAAACTTCAGGCTCGTCCGCCCTATCCGACGGCGCCCCGTACAGAGGCGTCTCGCTCTCCACCATATCCGGACGAAGGTCCCCCGAAGACGAGCTCATTTGCGAAGGACGGAGATCCGAACTACAAGGTAAAAACTTTAGTCATCCTCAGAAGCACAAATAGGGATGCCCTTTATTATGAAAATCCTTCCTTTCTACTTACGGCTTGTTGGAGGGCTGATCCTTTAAGGGAGACTGTGCGGCCGGGGCCTCCCCGGACGCAGGACCCTCTGGCGAAGATTTCCTCCCCCGTTTAGGGGCTTTGGCCCCCCGGGTCCTCGGAGGCAATCCTCTTCTCCCCTTGGAGGGAGGGATTCTCGATCCCCCCTCTTTCAAGAGCCTCCTCAGGCGAGGCAGTAGCTTTTCCACTTTCCCCTTCGCCTTCCTCTGGAGGCGCAACCTCCAACATCCGGACCAGCACGGAATCCGGCGCGGTCTCTGGGAGGGGGGCCGGACACCATATCAATTTTGCTCCCGCTATCCACTCCTGTTTAGAAGGAAATTGGTCATAAGGCGAATCATCGGAAGGCAAACAAACAGTATGTCCGGACTTGGAGCTACTTACTTGAGTATCCGGGCGATTGCAGCTTAGGCCAGCATCCTCGGTCAATTCCGGACGCGCCTCTTGTGATCCGAAGAATAATTTGGGCATCTCCAGGGGTGTCATACCCATGAAGTGTTGAAGAATCCGTGGTCCCTCCGGATTAAATTCCCATAGTCGGAGAGGACGGCGTTTGCAGGGCAAGTAACGCCTGATCAGCATAACCTACATCACCACGACCAGATCGATTTCCCTCGCTTGGAGATCTCGAATCCGGCCCTGCAGTAGGGGCACGTCCTTTGACGGCCCCTAGTTGAGCCCTTGGTTGACCCACGACATCAACCGTTGTGGAGGTCCCGGGCGGAATAAGGGCGGCGGCTTTTGTTTGCGGCCCCTCGGAACGGTAATATAGAACCACTCTTGCTGCCACAAGCCGAGCTCCTCTTGGAAGGAGCCTGCGGGCCACGGGGCATCGGCCCTCCTACTGACGGCCACCCCGCCGCACTCCGCTTGACGCCCCCCAATCATCTTGGGCGCCACATTGAAGGTCTTCAGCCACAGGCCGAAGTGAGGGGTGACGCGGAGGAAGGCTTCACAGACGACGATAAATGCGGAGATGTGGAGGATGGACTCTGGAGCCAAATCATGGAATTCCAACCCATAGTAAAACATGAGCCCTCTCACAAAAGGATCCGTCCGGAAGCCTAAACCCCGACGGAGGTGGGATACAAAAACAACATACTCGCCGGGCTCGGGGGTGGGGATGGCCTGCCCTTCGGCAGGCAACCTGTGCGAAATCTCGTAAGTCAGGTACTTGGCCTCCCGCAGCTTTAGCACGTCCTCCTCCGTGACGGAGGAGGGCATCCACCGGCCCTGGAGGTCGGAACTGGACATCGTTGAAGGTCCGAAGCGCTCGAATCTGGGGCTCTAGGTGCTGGAACTTGGAGCAGGGAGAGGATTCGATGGAGGATTGAAGAAAAGAAACGAGCCTTGGTCCCCTTATAAAGAGGGAAAATACCAAGAGCCGTCTCCGTGACCGTTCGGGACCCGCCTTCGATAGAGGGGGCGTGGCGACGGGAGCGGTTGGGTTACCCACGTCCGTATTGATGAGAATCCCGGGATAAGGGGAAACACGATCTCTGCTTCGACAAGACGTGCCAAGGAAACCGCTTCGCTAAATGCGCTGAGGTGGTAAAGTAAAAAACAATTCAAGTAATGGCTTGGTAGTGGTGTGACGTCATGCCGCAAAAAACGTCAGCAGATTGAACTTGTGTATATATTATTCTCTCTACGGTGGAATGTGGAATTTATTTTGCAGAGCCGGACACTATCCTAGTGTTCACAATCTTCTACGAATTATTCGGAGGAGGAACCCGCCTTGCAATGCCGAACAATATGCGCGCCGGACTCATCGTCATTGAAGCCTGGTTCAGGGGCTACTGAGGGAGTCCTGGATTAGGGGGTGTCCGGATAGCCGGACGACCACCATCGGCCGAACTATCATCGACCGGACTCCAAGACTATGAAGATACAAGATTGAAGACTCCGTCCCGTGTCCGGATGGGACTTTCCTTGGCGTGGAAGGCAAGCTTGGCGATACGGATATGTAGATCTCCTACCATTGTAACCGACTCTATGTAACCCTAGCCCTCTTCGGTGTCTATATAAACTGGATGGCTTTAGTCCGTAGGAAAACAACATCAACCCTTACAATCATACCATAGGCTAGCTTCTAGGGTTTAGCCTCCTTGATCTCGTGGTAGATCCACTCTTGTAAACACCCACAATATCAATATCAATCAAGAAGGACGTAGGGTTTTACCTCCATCAAGAGGGCCCGAACCTGGGTAAAACATGGTGTCCCTTGTCTCCTGTTACCATCCGCCTAGACGCACAGTTCGGGACCCCCTACCCGAGATCCGCCGGTTTTGACACCAACACCTGGGCAATACCCTACATCACCTGTCGAGCTCGTCCGTGCAGTTGTGAGAGATCTTGCAGCAAATCGCCTGCGGACCCAGGCATCTCCTCTTCAGGACGGCCCGTCAGCATACGCATAGACATAAACTCTTTTAATACGCTTCCTCACTGAACTGTACTGCAGTTCGTTGAAGCACTTACCATATATGCCGCGACGAAGCCTCCTGTTCTCCTTCACGGAGTCCGCAAGCTGAGCTCGAACATCTGCTAATTCGACGCCCAGCCGGATGTTGGCATCTTGGAGATTATTTTTCGCCTGCCTAACTTGCGTAAGCACACGCTCGCCAGTCTTTAGCTGTCTTTGGAGATGTGACTCACTATCTTTTCCGATCTCCGGATTCTCCCCGGGATTGTCTGCAGATTTTTCTGTTAGACTTATAAAGCAATCCAAATACTAACTGGTATATGTCCTTAAAATTTCTCTATTGAGACAAGTGTTACCAGACGAGGCTTTCTGGGATTCCTCTAGTTTGGCAACCGCGGCCCTCCGCTGGGTCTTGCACTCCTCTAGCTCACGAGACAAATGGGTATTCTTCTGTACAAGAACCTGTGCATACAATGATCCATAAATCAGTTGTTCCAACTGTTTCAAGTCTCAGGGGCTACTGATATACATGCTTATCAAATTTTCTTACCCATATATCTTTTGCATACTGGTCCGTCGCTCGGGCGAGTCCATCTTGGGCAGCTCGGATATATGCGACTCCTGAATTGAAGGCATTGAATGCCTCTTCGGAAAAGATACCATTACGAAGTACGGCCCGTCGGCGCCGGTGATTCATGGCGCTCTCTACTTCGGAATTTGTGGCGGTGAGCCTATCTGCATCCTCTGTCGGAGGACAATTCGACATCGGCCCTGCATTGGCCTCCTCTCTTGAAGCCGGTTCTGGAATCCGGCTGGTGGAGGCGTGACCGGCAGGATCTCCGAATATAGTCCGGCGACTACTCTTTCTGCCAGGACACGATGGACGTTGTTACATTTCAAACATGATAATCACAGAGCAGATTTTAACTATACCTCTGCAACGGCATTTCGACCCTAACCGCCTTCCTCTTGAGCCTGCCTGGCCCGGATGCCCTTTGCTGATGAGCCCCCAGGGGCTCGGCGCTGCATTCCGATGGCCGTCTCTATAAAAATACGATATTTGTGCATACGGCATGGTATAAGGAAGGAATCCTCTTCAGAAGTTAAGGCTTCAGCTTTGCTTACACGCGACGCAGGGAGCAGTCCGGGATAATCAGTGATAATAGCCACCAAGTGCCGTCGCAGCTTGCCTGATAAAATGTCCCATCGACAAGCTCCACAGATATATCCAGATCTTCTTCAAGTCCGGGGTCGAGGGCCCGGCCAGGATCCTCTGGCTGCGGAGATGGGCTGTTGAACTCTTTCACGGCCTTCCTCAGTTCCTGCTTAGAAATATCAAGGTAAATGATTGTGATGAAGGGCGCAAGAATGGATAGAGTTGGGTAAAGAGTAACGGCTTACCCAGCTTGGGGAGTTGTACATGGAAAATCCATCCCGCGGTTTGATACGGAGGAACTCCTCTTCTTCTCCTTTATATAAATCGGACAGTATTTCCGCCAGAGCAGTGGCAGAGTCCGGACCTTTACGACCACAGCGGGTGGCATCGTCTTCCCCATTGAAGTGCCACATGGGCTTCCCCTGATATTGAAGTGGCTGCACCCCCCGCATTATGCATATTGAGATAACCTCGACTATTGTCAGTCCTGATTGGGCCAGTGTCTTTATCCTGCTCATCAGGAAGTGGACTTCTCTGGTATCTTCCTCCTGGGGGCTCCGAGGGCGCCAACTTTGGCGTTTCTTCAGCGGAGCGTTATTAAACTCAGGAAGGCCCGTCCGGATTGGGTACGGAACAGGAACGTCATCTACATAAAACCACTCCGAGGGCCAGTCTTCAAATGCCTTCTTTGGAGTGCCGGACAGGTATCCGGTCTGGGCAACGTGCCATATTTCGGCTCCGCCCACTTGATATATAGATCCCCCTGATTACGAGGGACGAGGCAGAATAACTTCTTCCATAACTCGAAGTGAGCCTCGTAGCCCAGGAATAATTCACAGAGGGCAACGTATCCTGTGATGTGCAACATGGAGGCGGGGGTAAAGTTATGCAACTGGAGGCCGTAGAACTCCAGGAGCCCGCGGAGGAATGGGTGGATTGGAAACCCGATGCCTCTTAGCAAATATGGGATGAGGCATACTTGCACCACCTTAGATGGGTTAGGAGATCTCTCCGCTTGCGCCCCGCCATTGTAGGTGGCTAGTCCTGCTCGGACGGGGACCATGTACGCCGGTGGAAGAACCCTTAGGTCCGCAACTCTACTAAACGGATGTGGGGAACAGAACATTTTTCCCAATCACCTGGCTTAGAGGTAAGGGAGCGAGAAGAGGAGCTGCGGCGACCGTCCATGATGGAATGGTTTTTTCCGGATGCGCTTTGTTGAATGCTTGCTTAAGGGAAGAAGGTGAGATTTGGATCTGAGGATCCCCATCTCTTCAAATAGACAGTTTGCCTACAGGGTCGGGGTGGCAAATGTAAAAATGCTCCGGCTCCTCGTATTCGCTCGACACGTGGAGATGACCATTATTGAAGCACAGAAGCCGAGGAATACAACATTGATGGGAAGCCGGACACTGTTTGCTACAACAGATACTCTGGATTTGGGGAAGAACCCGCCTTGCAATGCTGAAGACGATCTGCGCGCCGGACTCATCGTCATTGAAGCCTGGTTCGGGGGCTACTGAGGGAGTCGTGGATAAGGGGGTATCCAGACAGCCGGACTATATACTTTGGCTGGACTGTTGGGCCGTGAAGATACAAGACTCAAGACTTCGTCCCGTGTCTGGATGGGACTCTCATTTGCGTGGAAGACAAGGTTGGCGATTCGGATGTTAGATCTCCTTCTTTGTCATGCTTTTATATCAATATTGATTGCATTATGGGCTATTATTGCACATTATATCTCAATACTTATGGCTATTCTCTCTTATTTTACAAGGTTTAGCATGAAGAGGGGGATGCCGGAAGCTGGAATTCTGGCTGGAAAAGGAGCACCTCTATTCCCGTCAATTCGACTAGGGCATAAGGGGAGCACCTCTGCGATTGTTACTGCTGGTTCAGCCGGATGTGTACCTCAGACTGGGTGAAGCCGAAAGCTAGCTTTCTTAAGTGAATATTCGGTCGGTGAACAAAAGATGTTTTTTTCGTTTATTACAACGTGAATCCCCAGATGTTTTATATCCTGCGCTTCTGTTCGCAGTTCAGACATGCACATCGATGCATGCGTACCCAGGGAACGGAACCCCTAACGGAACTATTCTCTCTGGAAGATGTTTCTTTCTACCCATGTAATATAACATAACTAGTTGGGTACTTGTCTGTTTAAGCACTTATGACCCCTATGCCTGGTTTCACGCATACCCCAGTTTCACATAACTGAGCGGGTATTCAGATACACCCCAGCTGTCGGGTCCGGGGGCTGAAGCGAAAAGGTCCGCCATGACAAATAATTTTTAATCCGGCCAGGGACTACATATGTCCATTGAATTACATAGTCACTTGGACTGGCTATATTCTTCCTCTATACCATCCAACATGCTATCTAGCTTACAATCCTGTTGGGAATACTTTGCAGCTAACACTACTTGGTCATACACCAGACTTACGGGAATCTCTTGCCCATGTGGCCCCACCGGTCCGACTTTGGCCATATGGTTCGGGTCACCTTGGCGTATCGCGTCTTCACCCTGGCCCAGGCTTCCCTTGCACCTTGTCGGCAAGCTGATACCTTCCATAACCGGAAGCGCCACCGAGCTCCTTTGAGCATATCCACGAGCTCCCCCATGCCTCCTGGCAGGGAAGGGGATGGCCATAACGCCTGGGCAATACCCTGCATCACCTGCCGAGCTCGTCCGTGCAGTTGTGAGAGATCTTGCAGCAAATCGCCTGCGGACCCAGGCATCTCCTCTTCAGGACAGCCCGTCAGCATACCTACAGACATAAACTCTTGTAATACGCTTCCTCACCGAACTGTACTGCAGTTCGTTGACGCACTTACCAGATATGCCGCGACGAAGCCTCCTGTTCTCCTTCACGGAGTCCGCAAGCTGAGCTCGAACATCTGCTAATTCAACGCCCAGCCGGATGTTGGCATCTTGGAGATTATTTTTCTCCTGCCTAACATGCGTAAGCACACGCTCGCCAGCCTTTAGCTGTCTTTGGAGATGTGACTCACTATCTTTTCCGATCTCCGGATTCTCCCCGGGATTGTCTGCAGAATTTTCTGTTAGACTTATAAAGCAAGCCAAATACTAACTGGTATATGTCCTTAAAATTTCTCTATTGAGACAAGTGTTACCAGATGAGGCCTTCTGGGATTCCTCTAGTTTGGCAACCACGGTCCTCCGCTGGGTCTTGCACTCCTCTAGCTCATGAGACAAATGTGTATTCTTCTCTACAAGAACCTGTGCATACAATGATCCTTAAATCAGTTGTTCCAACTGTTTCAAGTCTCAGGGGCTACTGATATACATGCTTATCAAATTTTCTTACCCATATATCTTTTGCATACTGGTCCGTCGCTCGGGCGAGTCCATCTTGGGCAGCTCGGATATATGCGACTCCTGAATTGAAGGCATTGAATGCCTCTTCGGAAAAGATACCATTACGAAGTACGGCCCGTCGGCGCCGGTGATTCATGGTGCTCTCTACTTCGGAATTTGTGGCGGTGAGCCTATCCGCATCCTCTGTCGGAGGACAATTCGACATCGGCCCTGCATTGGCCTCCTCTCTTGAAGCCGGTTCTGGAATCCGGCTGGTGGAGGCGTGACCGGCAGGATCTCCGGATATAGTCCGGCGACTACTCTTTCTCCCAGGACATGGTGGACGTTGTTACATTTCAAACATGATAATCACAGAGCAGATTTTAACTATACCTCTGCGATGGCGTTTCGACCCTAACCGCCTTCCTCTTGAGCCTGCCTGGCCCGGATGCCCTTTGTTGATGAGCCCCAGGGGCTCGGCGCCGCATTCCGATGGTCGTCTCTATAAAAATACGATATTTGTGCATACGGCATGGTATAAGGAAGGAATCCTCTTCAGAAGTTAAGGCTTCAGCTTTGCTTACATGCGACGCAGGGAGCAGTCCGGGATAATCAGTGATAATAGCCACCAAGGTGCCATCGCAGCTTGCCTGATAAAATGTCCCGTCGACAAGCTCCACAGATATATCCAGATCTTCTTCAAGTCCGGGGTCGAGGGCCCGGCCAGGATCCTCTGGCTGTGGAGAGGGGCTGTTGAACTCTTTCACGGCCTTCCTCAGTTCCTGCATAGAAATATCAAGGTAAATGATTGTGATGAAGGGCGCAAGAATGGATAGAGTTGGGTAAAGAGTAATGGCTTACCCAGCTTGGGGAGTTGTACATGGAAAATCCATCCCGCGGTTTGATACGGAGGAACTCCTCTTCTTCTCCTTTATATAAATCGGACAGTATTTCCGCCAGAGCAGTGGCGGAGTCCGGACCTTTGCGACCGCAGCGGGTGGCATCGTCTTCCCCGTTGAAGTGCCACATGGGCTTCCCCTGATATTGAAGTGGCTGCACCCCCCCCCCCCCGCATTATGCATATTGATATAACCTCGACTATTGTCAGTCCTGATTGGGCCAGTGTCTTTATCCTGCTCATCAGAAAGTGGACTTCTCTGGTATCGTCCTCCTGGGGGCTCTGAGGGCGCCAACTTTAGCGTTTCTTCAGCGGAGCGTTATTAAACTCAGGAAGGCCCATCCGGATTGGGTACGGAACGGGAACGTCATCTACATAAAACCACTCCGAGGGCCAGTCTTCAGATGCCTTCTTTGGAGTGCTGGACAGGTATCCGGGCTGTGCGACGTGCCATATTTCGGCTCCGCCCACTTGATATATAGATCCCCCTGATTACGAGGGACGAGGCAGAATAACTTCTTCCATAACTCGAAGTGAGCCTCGTAGCCCAGGAATAATTCACAGAGGGCAACGTATCCTATGGTGTGCAGCACGGAGGCGGGGGTAAAGTTATGCAACTGGAGGCCGTAGAACTCCAGGAGCCCACAGAGGAATGGGTGGATTGGAAACCCGACGCCTCTTAGCAAATATGGGATGAGGCATACTTGCACCGCCTGAGATGGTTTAGGAGATCTCTCTGCTTGCGCCCCGCCATTGTAGGTGGCTAGTCCGGCTCGGACGGGGACCATGTACGCCGGTGGAAGAACCCTTAGGTCTGCAACTCTACTAAACGGATGTGGGGAACAGACCATTTTTCCCAATCACCTGGGTTAGAGCTAAGGGAGCGAGAAGAGGAGCTGCGGCGACCGGCCATGATGGAATGGTTTTTTCTGGATGCGCTCT
Source organism: Triticum aestivum (assembly GCF_018294505.1). Classification (NCBI taxonomy): domain Eukaryota; kingdom Viridiplantae; phylum Streptophyta; class Magnoliopsida; order Poales; family Poaceae; genus Triticum; species Triticum aestivum. Next base: position 159,200,687 of record NC_057807.1, read on the forward strand.
GTTGAATGCTTTCTTAAGGGAAGAAGGTGAGATTTGGATCTGAGGATCCCCGTCTCTTCAAATATACGGTTTGCCTGCAGGGTCGGGGTGGAAAATGTAAAAATGCTCCGGCTCCTCGTATTCGCTCGACACGTGGAGATGGCCATTATTGAAGAAAGAAGCCGTGGAATACAACATTGATGGGAAGCCGGACACTGTTTGCTACAACAGATACTCTGGATTTGGGGAAGAACCCGCCTTGCAATGCTGAAGACGATCTGCGCGCCGGACTCATCGTCATTGAAACCTGGTTCGGGGGCTACTCAGGGAGTCCTAGATAAGGGGGTATCCAGACAGCCGGACTATATACTTTGGTTGGACTGTTGGACCGTGAAGATACAAGACTCAAGACTTCGTCCCGTGTCTGGATGGGACTCTCATTTGCGAGGAAGACAAGCTTGGCGATTCGGATGTTAGATCTCCTTCTTTGTAACCGACTCTGTGTAACCCTAGCCTCCTCCGGTGTCTATATAAACCGGAGGGTTTTGTCCGTAGGACGATCATAATCATAGGCTAGCTCCTAGGGTTTAGCCTCGACAATCTCGTTGTAGATCAACTCTTGTAATACTCATATCATCAAGATCAATCAAGCAGGAAGTAGGGTATTACTTCCATCGAGAGGGCCCGAACCTGGGTAAAACATCGTGTCCCCTGCCTCCTGTTACCATTAGCCTTAGACGCACAGTTCGGGACCCCCTACCCGAGATCCGCCGGTTTTGACACCGACAGCTCACGCAACCACTGTGGGAGAGCGGAGACGAGCACAGGACGCAGGTGGCGACCAACACAGGGGCACGGGCGCACTTTGCGCTTGGCCGCTGAAAGTGCTAGTATCGACTAGAGGGGGGGTGAATAGGCGATTTTTATGAAAGTCTTCAAAACTTGGAAGTTTCGAAGACAGACAACAGAAACAACCTAATTGATATGCAGCGGAAGATAAACTACCCTAAACAAGCCATAGTCAAGCATGTCATGATGTGAAAGTACAGGACCAATAGCAGTCAGGTAGTAAGGATCAAGATGGAAGATGGTATGAAGCCAATCAACAATAGTACTCAAGCAATGAAGTCAAACAGATAAACAGATAGGCAATGACTTCACGAAGACAAACTAAAGTAAGGGTGAAAGGGATAGAACCAGTTGCTTGTTGAAGACACAGGATTTGTTGGACCAGTTCCAGTTGCTGTGACAACTGTACGTCTGGTTAGGGAGGCTGAGATTTAACTCAAAAGACCGTGTCTTCACCTTATTCCCCTTGAGCTAAGGACACCCAGTCCTCGCCCAATCACTCTGGTAAGTCTTCAAGGGAGACTTCCAAACCTTCACATACTTTGTTCATCGGCAATCCACAATGACTCTTGGATGCTCAGAACGCAACGCCTAACCGGCTGGAGGATTCACAGTCCTCAAGTGTAATAAGTCTTCAGGTCACACAGACAGAAAGACTTCAGTGATGCCTAACACTCTTTGGCTCTGGGTGTTTGGGCTTTATCCTCGCAAGGATTTCTCTCTCTCAAATGCTTCGAGGTGGGTTGCTCTCAAACGACAAAAGCCGTGCACAAACTTTGAGTACCCACCAATTTATGGTGTAGTGGGTGGGCTATTTATAGCCACTAGGCAATCCGACCTGATTTGTCCAAAATGACCCTGGGTCACTAAGGAACTGACACGTGTTCCAACGGTCAGATTTCAAACACACGCGACAACTTTACTTGGGCTACAAGCAAAGCTGACTCATCCAGCTCTGGATAAGATTTGCTCTCATTGTCTTCGCTCGAAGACATAGGATTTTGGGTGAGCATCACTTCAGTCACTCTGGCTTAGTTCACTTGGACCCCACTTAACAGTACGGTGGTTCCTATGACTCAACAAAGAAGAAAAGGAAACAACGAAACCACACAGTCTTCACGCTCCAAAGTCTTCACGCAATGTCTTCTCATGTCATAGACTTCAATATGAATATCTTCTCATACCACCATTGTTTTCAATGTCTTCATACATTTTTAGGGGTCATCTCTGGTAGGTAAACCGAATCAATGAGGGACACTGCCTGCGTTATCCTGCAATTCTCACAAACGCATTAGTCCCTCAACCAACTTTGTCGTCAATACTCCAAAACCAACTAGGGGTGGGACTAGATGGACTTACAATCTCCCCCTTTTTGGCGATTGATGACAAACTGGTTGAAGTTTTCAACGGGGATAAAGTATGTGAAATTGTAGGGATAGGAAATTGTCTTCATAAGTTGCAAGGGCTCCCCCTGAAGATGTGCATATAAGTAATTTGCTTTTGGAATGCAAATGCACATGGCAGGTTGTACTTGTGGAGATCCACTTCAACTTATGAAGATGATTCATCATGCATGAAGTGATATAGCAATAAGAATGACATGCATAATGAAAAATGGACGTCTGCAGAATGATCTAAGTGCGGAAGTTATCATCGCACATGCGGAATTTATCATCGCATCATAGTAAAGCAAATAAGTAGCAGAAGTAGCAGACGACCATCAAGTTTAGGTGTTACAACTCAAAGAACCAAATGTTTCAAAACGCAAGAGTTGTAAGCACGCAGCAAAATATAATGCAACCACCCATATGAATCCGCTTGAAGACTATCAACTCATACGCTTCTCCCCCTTTTGTCAGTAATGACCAAAAAGGTTTGAAGACATAGAGCATCTACTCGTCATGAGTAGGTGAAGCAGCAGGGTTGTCGTTGTTGGTTGGCGGTGCAGATGAACTTGGTGCAGTGTCAATGTGCACAGTTGTAGTTGGAGGTGGTGAAGTAGTGTCATCTTCATCATCGATCACTCTGGCATTAACTGTTGCCGCGGAAGAAGAATATTCAGAGTCTTCAAGAGATGGAGTTCGACGTAGGGTAGCAGTCCGTGGAGGAGTGGAGTTGAACTGGAATCTTTCATTGAAGCCATCATCTTGAAGATCAGCTTCAGCACTGAGCAGAGTCAAACTCTTCCATGATCTTCGGCAAGTTTCATGAGCAACAAAGGCATTCTTGGTGGCAAGGTTGCAAATGCGATTGACATCCACCAAGAGGCTTTGCATTTGGCGCTTGAGCCAGAAATGATGCTTATCCTGCTTCTGATGAAGAGCCACAAGAAGCTCTCGGTCATTTAGAACATGAGAATGCTTCCGAGGCCGTTGTGCAATGGTGCTTTCAATGGCTTCAGTTGGCGCTCTGTGAGGCAGACGGGTGTTACCAGCCAGTGGATAGAATCTTGTTGCTGCTTGAACACCTTCAATAGGCTGAGTGAAGCTTTGGTGCTCAATGTTCTGAAGACAAAGTGGTGTCTTGGCAGGGTCAGAGTATACAACATCAAACGACATATCAACCTCGGGTAGAAATATTATGTGATTGTGATCAGAGGGCTGATAATTGACAGCTGAGTGTCGCTTGATGAAGCGCATGACCCATGGAGCATAAAACTTCAGACCAAATAGGTCAGAGCCGGAAGCAGCAAGTTGCCTTATGAAGAATTCCTGAGTGTTGAAGCTAATGCCATTGAGAATGTAGAAGACCAAAGTCTTCATAGCTCCTTCAAGCTTGGCCGCTGGTGAGTGTCCCTTGACTGGCCATAGAGTTCGCCTGATGATATGATATATGGTTCGAGGCAGATACTCAAGGTCTTCAACAAAGAAATTTGTGGGATACTCAGTGTCAGATGGCAAAGGCTTCATCATGCTCAGCATCTGGCTCATGTTTGGTTCTGGCTTGTGAAAGATGCTCTCCACGACATTGCGGTGTAGCTGACAGTTAGGCTCATATAGTTCTCCAGGAGTGGCTAGCCCAGTAAGCTCGATGATATCCATAGCTTTGGCTTCATGATGAACATTGCCAGTCATCCACTCGAGAACCCAAGTCTTGATGTCTCTGTAGTAGCCGCGAATGTGCAGAGTGGCATAGAATTGAAGCAATAGCTCTTCATTCCAATGTTCCCTGTCTGTCACAAAGTAGAGCAGACCAGCATCACGAAAGCAGTCAAGTGCTTCTTCTAAGCACGGCAATCCAGCAATAGCTTCAGTGTCAAGACGCATATGGGGGAAAATGCGCCCTTGATCATATAGCACGCATGAGTAATAGCTTCTCTGCTGATAGCTCCAGAACCTATTTGATGATATCCTTGGCTTGGAGTAGGGGTTCTTGGCGCTGTCAAAGAAGGTATTGTGGCTCTTGAAGCCATTTGCATTGAAGGACCCGGGGGAGTTGGCAGTACCTGGAAACCTTGGCAACCTGGGCTTTGGCTTCTGGACCTGAGGCCGATGCTCAACATGATAGTCAAATTGGGGTCCTGAGGCAGAAGGCGGAGGCACCAGAATGGGCCATCGGACAGTGAGAAGCTGACCGTGATCATATGCTTGCTCAATAGTGTGAGGCCTTGGTGGCGGAACAGGAGCAGGGGCAACATCAGAGGAGTCAGGCTGCACAACAGGTGCTTCAGGAGCAGTTGTCATATTGGCTTCGGGTGCAGCATCCTCATTGGTTTCAGATTCAGTGGCCACATTTGCTTCAGGCACAGTGGCCTCATTGGTTTCATGCACACTAGTTGGTGCAGGCTCCACATTAGCATCAGCCATGACTACGTCACTGGCTTCATTGGCGTTGGTGGTGGCAGCCTCAACATTGTCAGCCTCCTCTTGACGAGCAGGAGGGTCGGGCACAGGCACATTCACATCTGGAACTGCTTCTTCTTCTTCAATAGCTGGGGGTGTAGGGACACGTACTTCTTCTTCATTTTCTTCGGCTGATGCAGCCGGAATGCCTTCAGCAGCATGTGCTTCGGACTCGGAGACGTTCACTGTTGGAGCTGGTTCAGGAAATACTTGGCGTGCAACGGGTGAACATTGCACTTCTCCTTCGGGAACACTCGACAGAGGGACTTCAGGCCTTTGTCCTCTGCGAAGCCTGCGAAGCGCTGGCTTCAAGTTGGGAGATGGAGTTGGGTGAGCCTGAAAGTCTTCATCCTCTTCTTGCACTGGGGGAGTAGCTTGTTGTTGTTGTTGGGGAGTACTGGGGGAGTCTTGGTGTTGTTGTGGGTGATCAGCCCACGATGCATCCTGAGCGATTGGCATCAATGGATGACCAATGCTGATGAGTTCGCTGTTCGTACGAACAGGCGATGATACCACTTGATGATCAATCTGAGGAAGAACTTCATCATCATTTACATTGTCATCTGGACTAATGTCTTCAGCAGCGGTGTGTTCAGCTGCTGGAATATCTTCAGCTTCATGAGCCTCTGTGGTAGCAGGCTCATGAACAACCATTCTTCGTTCTTGATGAATAGGCATAGGGCGAACCACGGAAATGGGTTGAACAACTAAGAGCTCTGTGGAAGCATACCTAGTCTTCTTGGTCTTGCGCTTCTTCTTGGAGGGAGCGGCATCAGAGGCTTCAGTGTTCTTTCTCTTTCTGGCGTCAGCCTCTGCAGCCCTTGTCTTCTTCTATTCTGAAGCTGGGTTGGTGACCTTTGGCTTCGAGCCAGTCATGCTGCTTGGGAAGATAATGCGAGGGGCTTCTTGGCTTGAAGGTTCAGGCTGATCAGCAGGGCGCTTGTTCTTCCTTTTTGCAGCCATCCTGGGATCAATGCCAGGACGGCCAAGTGACTTGCGCTTCTCAGCCTCATTGTAGGCAAGCACACACTTATCAGCCAAAAGCTTCATGCGTTCTCGAGAGCCCTGAGCTTCTTGGCGTTTCTTGAGAAAAGCTTCTTTAAGCTCATTCAGCATGACCTTGAAGTTGCGGACGTCTTGAACACTGAGCTTGGCCACATGCTTCTTGAATTGAGCCTTCTCAAAGTCAATCTTGTTCTTGAGCTCAACAATGCGCTGAGCAAGAGCTAGCTCAGAAGCAATTGCGCCATTGAAGGCGACACTGAGGCCAATGGGGAGCTGTAAATCTTCAAAGCTGATGTTGGGGGTGTCGAACCACTCATCAATGAAGTTGTGAATGATGGCCACATCAAAGAGAGGCAAGTTGCTGAAGATTTCAGCTTCTTCTTTGCTCTTGATCAGCTGCTCAAGGGCATCATCAGCTAGATCTTCATCACTTGATAGATCAATGGGTTCGTCACGCAGAATTGCGACAGGAGTCAAGGCTCGTTGATTAGATGGTCTAACAAGCTGCTTCTTCTTCTCCGTTCTCTTGGAGACTCGGGACAGATCTTCAGATTGCACACTGGCTTCAGGAGGTGCAGTGGCCAGTGGCTTCGCACGCAAAGTCTTCGGAGGTGCAGCTGAGGTTGAAGCCTTGGACTTCTTTTGCTTCTGCGACTTTGGAGGAGGAGCTGGGGCTTCATCAGAGTCAGCACTATTGTCAGAGTGATCTACTCTGGCGCCTTGGACCATGATGTAGGTGATGAGGCCGTCAAGGTTGGCGTAGGGGCCAATGACATTGGGATTAGCTTCACGGGAGCCATCAGCACAGGGAGCAGAGGGACCTGGGTTGAAATCCAAACCCAAGGCCTTCTTGTTCTTCTTGGCCGAAGCCACAACAAATTGATAGTTGCGCTTGAAGAGCGAATCGTCACGACACCATAGTAGTGAAGTGGGATCTGCGTTCGCAGGCTATGGCCCACGGACCATGCATGGATAGAAACCTTGTTCAATGGCTTCAGCTCGGCTCTTGGGTTGGAGGCCTCGATAGAGGATATCACCCCAAGGTCTCTTGATGGCATTTTTCTCTGCATATTCCTTCGTCACAAACTTGTACTTGAACCATTCCTCAGCCCAATAGCGACGAATCCATTGGATTCGCGTCTTTCTCTGATGATAGTTCTCTTCAGGATCTGTCTTGTACAGTTCTGCTAAATCATCAGGCAGATCTTTAGATGTACCTTCTCTACGCTGTCTGCCACCCTTCCTTGCTGATTTTTCTGTTGCCATGAACTTCAAGCTGAAAGGCTTCAATACGTTCAAAGGCTTCAGAGATTTGCACTTGCTGGTCAAGCAGGAACTGGCTTCAGGAGAATTTATATGATGCTGTAGGAATTCTGCAAACGAATGTAGACTATGAGAACCAAGGGATTCTCCCACGGACATGTACCTGTGACAGCATTAGAAATGCGAGGGAAGGGGAAGAGGTCATATGCATTCTTAGAAGATTTTGAAGCTAAATCAGTTTGAAGACATTGACCTCATGATGCGAAGACATTCACTTATATAGGGGAGTTGGTTCCAGATTTGTACCAATCCGTGAATAAGTACAAGTGAGGAATCAAACTAGACAAGAAATCTAAGTGAATCGACTAAGCAGTATGAGATGCAGACGAAATAGATCTAGCTTTGAATAGACAGAAACTACTTTCGGTAAACAGGATGAATCTTGAAGATCAAAAAGGTGGTAAAAATAGAGTTATAATTACCGCACGAAGAACTGCTAGATGGAAGAATAGGAGACCGAGCAGTTCAGCCCACCGTGCCCTAACTTGGCGACAGAGCACACCTACGGCAACGGCGGAGAGGACGATGTCCGCGGCCGGCGTGAGGACGGCGTCGGAGAAGTTGCGGCAGCTAAGCGCTTCGTCGCCGTCGTCGTCGCGAGCTAGCGGTGGCGCTAGGGTTTTGACGGAGGTGGAGAGGTGGAAGAAGGATTTCTTTACCGCAAGGGGACAGGTATTTATAAGTAGGTGAGAGATACAGCGCAATTACGCTGGTGCCCCTGGCGGTTCACATCTGAGGGGCACGTGGCAAGCATGCAACACACTCAGAGTTGTCCCACGTTCCCACGCCCGCCAGGCATGTCGGAGAGTTGTTCCGGCTTCTCCGGATTTCAACAGTAAAGATAAGCCATTTAAAACAGATTTAATGTTTGTCTCTTTGCCTTCTGCTGACTAGGACGTAGAGAAGACATTTGACAGTTTCAATAGAATGCATATGATTTGGACAGATAGATTATGAGGTAGGAAGCATAGAGAGGTTAGGGTCCGATCACATTCACTTAGTTCAAAAGATCCAATCTTGAAGACATAGCTATAAGTGAATGCTGTAGAGGACAGAACACTAGTATATATATATATATATATATATATATATATATATATATATATATATATATTGGAAAGCAATCAAATCATCATAGTGCAGAAAGTCATGAAGACAAATTGAAACAGAAGACAAACCAAACGCGAAGTCATTGCAATATAACGCCTTGAGTGAAACACTTCAAACAAGAAAAGTTGGTGGTGGCGTTACCCATCGTATAGGAAGTATTAGACCCAGACACGGCGCACAATTATCGTGGCGCTTCGAATTCAAATTCCATGTTAATGTATTCACACTAAGAGTGTAAATCTTCATTGATTGAAGATATACCTTACTTTGTGTGTTGCACATCTAAGTCATCAACATGCATAAGGGTTAGGATGTGTGCCTGATCACAGGACATTAGAGGATTCTAAGATATTTAGCTCACACCGTAACTTGCAAAACCTTTGCTCATCCAAGGGCTTTGTGAAGATATCTGCCAGTTGCTCTTCAGTGTTGACGTGAATGATATCGATATCTTTCTTCATAACATGATCTCTGAGAAAGTGATGACAAATTTCAATGTGCTTTGTCTTCGAGTGTTGGACTGGATTGGTGGCTATTTTAATGGCACTCTCGTTGTCGCAAAAGAGAGGTACTTGTTTCAGGTTGATGCCATAATCCTTGAGAGTTTGCTTCATCCATAGAAGCCGAGCACAACAGGATCCAGCAGCAATGTATTCAGATTCAGCAGTTGAGAGTGATACACAGTTCTGCTTCTTTGAAGACCAACAGACAAGTGATCGACCAAGAAAATGACATGTGCCAGATGTAGACTTGCGATCCACCTTGTCACCAGCATAATCAGCATCCGAGAATCCAACCAAATCGAATCTTGAGCCCTTGGGATACCATAATCCGAGTGTTGGGGTGTAAGCCAAATATCGAAGAATTCGCTTCACAGCGAAGTGATGCGATTCCTTTGGTGCCGCTTGGTATCAAGCACACATGCAAACACTAAGCATAATATCTGGCCTAGATGCACATAAATAAAGCAAAGAACCAATCATGGAGCGGTATACCTTTTGATCGAACTCTTTACCATTGTCGTCGGGACCAAGATGGTGTTTGGCTGGCATTGGCGTCGTGTAGCCTTTGAGTCTTCCATTCCAAACTTCTTCAGGCAATCTTTGAGGTATTTCTCTTGAGATATGAAGATGCCATTCCTTTGCTGACAAATTTGAAGACCAAGGAAGAACTTCAGCTCACCCATCATGGACATTTGATATTGCTCTTGCATCATGTACCCAAACTCATCACTGTACTTCTGGTTGGTGCATCCGAAGATTATGTCATCCACATATATTTGGCACACAAACAGTCCACCATCATATGTCTTCGTGAAGAGAGTGGGATCGAGGGATCCCGGTTTGAAGCCTTTGCTCTTCAGGAAGTCTTTGATTGTATCATACCAGGCACGAGGGGCTTGTTTGAGTCCATATAGTGCCTTGTTTAGCTTGTACACCATATCAGGATGTTTTGGATCTTCAAAGCCAGGTGGTTGTGCTACATACACTTCTTCTTCAATCTTGCCATTGAGAAATGCACTCTTTACATCCATTTGATATAGCAAGATATTGTGATGATTAGCGTAGGCTAGCAGTATGCGAATAGCTTCAAGCCTAGCAACAGGAGCAAATGTTTCATCGAAGTCAATTCCTTCAACTTGAGTGTATCCTTGAGCCACAAGACGTGCTTTGTTTCTGACGACTTGACCATGCTCATCTTGCTTGTTTCGATATATCCATTTTGTTCCAATAATGTTATGCTTGCGTGGATCAGGTCGCTTGACAAGTTCCCAGACATTATTCAGTTTGAACCGTTGAAGTTCTTCTTGCATGGCTTGAATCCATTCAGGTTCCATAAAAGCTTCGGCAACTTTCTTTGGTTCTGATATTGACACAAATGAAAAGTGCCCACAGAAGTTTGCTAGTTGTGTTGCTCTTGATCGAGTGAGCGGACCAGGTGCATTGATGCTGTCAATTATCTTCTCTATTTGAACTTCATTTGCAACACGAGGATGAACAGGATGAAGATTTTGCTGTGGCTGGTCATCGTCATCATTGGGAGGATTGTCTTCGGACTGAGCATTGTCTTTAGGTTGATTTGGTGCAGAGATGATAAGTTCCTCTTCAGGCTGTGCTTCAGAGGGCATGATTTCACCAGTTCCCATCAGCTTGATTGCCTCGTTTGAAGGCGCTTCATCCAGTGTACTTGGCAGGATCTCTCTCTGTGAACCATTGGTTTCATCAAATTTCAGATCCATAGTTTCAACGATCTTGTAGAGATAAAGGTTGAAGACTCTGTAGGAGTGTGAATCCTTTCCATAGCCAAGCATGAAGCCTTCGTGAGCCTTAGGTGCAAATTTTGACTTGTGATGGGGATCCTTGATCCAGCATCTTGCTCCAAATACTCTGAAGTAACTGACGTTTGGCTTCTTGCCAGTAAGTAGCTCATATGATGTTTTGTTCAGAAGCTTATGGATGTATACACGGTTGACGATGTGACATGCTGTATCAATAGCTTCAGGCCAGAACTTTCTTGGTGTCTTGTACTCATCTAGCATAGTTCGAGCCATCTCAATGAGGGTTCTGTTTTTGCGCTCAATAATGTCGTTTTGCTGAGGTGTGTATGGAGCAGAGAACTCATGAGTGATTCCCATTGTATCCAGGTACAGATCAAGTCCAGTGTTCTTGAATTCAGTGCCATTGTCACTTCTGATGTGCTTGATCTTCACACCATAATTGTTCATTGCTCGATTTGCGAAGCGCCTGAAGACATCTTGCACTTCAGTCTTGTACAGAATTATATGAACCCATGTGTATCTTGAGTAGTCATCAACAATGACGAAGCCATAGAGACAGGCAGTTGTTGTGAGGGTGGAGTAGTGAGTGGGTCCGAATAAGTCCATGTGCAACAGCTCGAAGGGTTGAGATGTTGTTATGATTGTCTTCGAGTGGTGCTTTGCCCTTGTCTTCTTTCCAGCTTCACAGGCACCACACAGATGATCCTTCTTGAACTTGACATCCTCGATGCCAATGACATGCTTCTTCTTGACGAGTGAGTATAAGTTCCTCATGCCAGCATGTCCCAGCCTTCGATGCCAGAGCCAGCATTCTGAAGCTTTTGTGAGAAGACAGACGGCAAGCTGTGGACCTGCTGAGAAATCTACCATGTACAGATCATCCTTTCGATACCCTTCAAAGACTAGAGATTTGTCAGATTCCATTAGTACAAGGCAACGATATTTGCCAAATATCACAATCATGTTCAAGTCACAAAGCATTGAGACAGACATTAAGTTGAAACCAAGGGATTGAACAAGCATCACTTTATCCATGTGTTGATCCTTTGAGATTGCAACTCTACCTAGACCCAATACTTTGCTTTTACCAGTGTCAGCAAATGTGATGTGACTCTTGTCGGATGGACGTAAGGTTGAGTCCATGAGAAGACTTCGATCACCAGTCATATGATTCGTGCACCCACTGTCCATAATCCACTCTGAAGCTTTTGGTGATGTACCCTACAGTGCAGTTAGGAGGATAGGCTTCACACAAGTGTTGTGAAGCATATGCATTTGATACATATAGGGACAGTCACAGCTTATATCAAGGTTAGGACATAGTATGACTGATAAGAGATTCAGATGAAGTATATAGCATGAAAATTTAATGTGCGTCCTCAATGAGTTTTAGGTCCCCAGCAATAGTATCGGACGCCATTGATTGCTGGCTGGAGACCGTTTTCTGCAAAAGAGAGTTAGTTCTTCTTTGCCACCCACATTTTTAGTGGGGGCTTAGAAGCAATGAGTCTAAGTGCAGCATCTGAGAATTTTGGCTTTGAAGCCCTAGCAAATAGCCTTGCAGGAGATGAATGATACTCATATGAGTAAGTAGAAAAGTTCTTAGTCCTATGAACATAGCGGTTCGAAGATACATGCTCATATTCATAAGACTGAGCATGATTTCCCTGCAAAACATTGGCGTTAGGGTGAATCATGTGAGTCCTGTATCTGTATGAAGCCTTTGGGCCATATGAAGCTATAGGTCTGGGGTTTGTTTTCTTCCTTGGTGGTGTCATGACGACATTCACAGGAAGATTCTCAATGTACTGCTTAGGTACCCAGATCTTCTTCATAGGTGGTCCATTCCTGCAGTTAGTACCAATGTACCTGGCAAACACTTCACCATTCTGATTTTTGAACAGCTTATAGTTTGCATCAAAGGATTCATCAATGATAATAGGATTAGCACAGGTAAAGCCAGATAAGGTAGATGGATCTACTGAAGGTTCCTTTGCAGCAACCCATGTGGTTTTGGGGTACTGCTCAGGCTTCCAGTATGAGCCATCAACATTCATTTTCCTTTCGAACCCAACACCCTCTTTCCTAGGGTTTCGGTTCAGAATCTGCTTTTTGAGGACATCGCAGAGAGTCTGATGTCCCTTCAAACTTTTGTACATCCCTGTTTCAAGCAATGTCTTCAACATAGCATTTTCATCAGCAACAGCAGTGCTATCCTCCGCAGAGGGGTTAGTGACCACATCAGTAGGTGAAGACAATGAAACAGTAGCAGCAGTGGAACATTCAGCAACAGATGTAGCATTATCACGCTCAATGCATTTTAGACATGGTGGTTCAAATCCATCCTGAGCGGAACTGATCTGTTGAGCGCGAAGTGACTCATTCACCTTTTGAAGATCTTCATGAGCCGCTCTCAATTTCTCAAGCTCTTGTTTCCTTTGAAGATAATCATAGGAGAGCCTTTCATAAGTAGTTGAGAGCGATTCATGACGACCTTCAAGTTCTTGGTACTTAGCATGAAGATTTTTTATGTCATCAACTAAGGACTGTGAACGTGTCATTTCAGCGTCCAACAGGTCATCGCTTTTGTCTAACAATTTTTGAGTATGTTCCATAGCCTTCTGTTGTTCAGTTGCAATTTTAGCAAGTGTTTTGTAGCTGGGTTTGGATTCACAATCAGAGTCATCTTCACTTGAAGTTTGAAAGTAAGCATCGCGTGATTTTACCTTGGCACCACGCGCCATGAAGCAGTAGGTGGGAGTAGGATCGTCCTCGTCATTAGCTTCAGCGTTGGTGTGGAAGTCATTGTCTTCAGTGTTGAAGATGGACTTAGCAACATAGACAGTGGCTAGAGCCAGACTTGCAACGCCAGGGTCAGACTCCTCTCCAGATTCCACCTCTGCCTCCTCGGAAGCAGACTCCTCCTCTGAATCCATTTCCTTGCCAACAAAAGCATGAGCCTTGCCAGATGAGCTCTTCTTGTATGATGAAGACTTGGAAGAAGACTTAGAAGACTTTGAGAATTTCTTCTTCTTCTTGTCATCGGAATCATATTCCTTGCTTTTCTTCTTCTTCTTCTCATTGTCCCACTGTGGACACTCAGATATGTAGTGACCAGGTTTCTTGCACTTGTGGCAGGTTCTCTTCTTGTGATCATGTGTGGAAGCTTCATCATTCCTTGAGCTAGATCGTGAAGACTTTCTGAAGCCTTTCTTCTTTGTGAATTTCTGGAACTTCTTCACGAGCATAGCAAGTTCCCTTCCAATGTCTTCAGGATCTTCAGAACTGCAGTCAGATTCTTCTTCAGATGGGGAAACAACTTTTGCCTTCAAAGCACGAGTTCGGCCATAGCTTGGACCATAGATATCTCTTTTCTTAGATAGTTGGAACTCATGTGTGTTGAGCCTCTCAAGTATATCAGACGGATCGAGTGTCTTGAAGTCAGGACGTTCTTGTATCATGAGGGCAAGGGTGTCAAAGGAGCTGTCAAGTGATCTCAGCAGTGTCTTGACGATTTCATGCTTGGTAATCTCAGTTGCACCAAGAGCTTGAAGTTCATTTGTGATATCAGTGAGGCGATCAAACGTAAGCTGGACATTATCATTGTCGTTTCTCTTGAAGCGGTTGAAGAGGTTGCGAAGAACACTGATTCTTTGATCTCTCTGGGTTGAGATGCCTTCGTTGACCTTGGATAGCCAGTCCCAGACTAGCTTCGACGTTTCCAGAGCACTCACACGGCCATACTGTCCTTTGGTCAGATGACCACAGATGATGTTCTTTGCAGTAGAGTCCAGTTGAATGAACTTCTTGACATCAATGGGGGTGACACCTTCACCAGTTTTGGGAACGCCATTCTTGACGACATACCAGAGGTCGACATCAATGGCTTCAAGATGCATGCACATCTTATTCTTCCAGTAGGGATATTCAGTTCCATCGAACACGGGGCAAGCAGCGGAGACTTTGATTATCCCTGCAGTCGACATAGCTAAAACTCCAGGTGGTTAAACCGAATCACACAGAACAAGGGAGTACCTTGCTCTGATACCAATTGAAAGTGCTAGTATCGACTAGAGGGGGGGGTGAATAGGCGATTTTTATGAAAGTCTTCAAAACTTGGAAGTTTCGAAGACAGACAACAGAAACAACCTAATTGATATGCAACGGAAGATAAACTACCCTAAACAAGCCATAGTCAAGCATGTCATGATGTGAAAGTACAGGACCAATAGCAGTCAGGTAGTAAGGATCAAGATGGAAGATGGTATGAAGCCAATCAACAATAGTAGTCAAGCAATGAAGTCAAACAGATAAACAGATAGGCAATGACTTCACGAAGACAAACTAAAGTAAGTGTGAAAGGGATAGAACCAGTTGCTTGTTGAAGACACAGGATTTGTTGGACCAGTTCCAGTTGCTGTGACAACTGTACGTCTGGTTAGGGAGGCTGAGATTTAACTCAGAAGACCGTGTCTTCACCTTATTCCCCTTGAGCTAAGGACACCCAGTCCTCGCCCAATCACTCTGGTAAGTCTTCAAGGGAGACTTCCAAACCTTCACAGACTTCGTTCACCAGCAATCCACAATGACTCTTGGATGCTCAGAACGCGACGCCTAACCGGCTGGAGGATTCACAGTTCTCAAGTGTAATAAGTCTTCAGGTCACACAGACAGAAAGACTTCAGTGATGCCTAACACTCTTTGGCTCTGGGTGTTTGGGCTTTATCCTCGCAAGGATTTCTCTCTCTCAAATGCTTCGAGGTGGGTTGCTCTCAAACGACAAAAGCCGTGCACAAACTCTGAGTAGCCACCAATTTATGGTGTAGTGGGTGGGCTATTTATAGCCACTAGGCAACCCGACCTGATTTGTCCAAAATGACCCTGGGTCACTAAGGAACTGACATGTGTTCCAACGGTCAGATTTCAAACACACGCGACAACTTTACTTGGGCTACAAGCAAAGCTGACTCATCCAGCTCTGGATAAGATTTGCTCTCATTGTCTTTGCTCGAAGACATATGATTTTGGTTGAGCATCACTTCAGTCACTCTGACTTAGTTCACTTGGACCCCACTTAACAGTATGGTGGTTCCTATGACTCAACAAAGAAGAAAAGGAAACAACAAAACCACACAGTCTTCGCGCTCCAAAGTCTTCACGCAATGTCTTCTCATGTCATAGACTTCAATATGAATATCTTCTCATACCACCATTGTCTTCAATGTCTTCATACATTTTTAGGGGTCATCTCCGATAGGTAAACCGAATCAATGAGGGACACTACCTGCGTTATCCTGCAATTCTCACAAACGAATTAGTCCCTCAACCAACTTTGTCGTCAATACTACAAAACCAACTAGGGGTGGCACTAGATGCACTTACAGCCGCGTCGTGCCAGTGCCCACTGCAACGAGCTTCGGCATTGGCGAGAGGCAGGGAGGAGTTAATGGCATTGAGACGAGGGTGTTGGTGTGGGGCGGCATGCTGCAACAAGCGGGGAAGCGAGCACAGACGCAACAAGGACGTTAGCGGCATTCAGAGCGCGACGAACACATGCCATCGCGCTTGGCCACACACGGTCACCGCGTGAACTCTGGCACCACATGACGTAGTGCATTAGAATCATGTCTGGGGTGCTTTTCGTGCAAGACTAGATTGATCCATACGATTGAGTTAAGCACTGGTCGACTAGGTGTGACTGTGGACTCTTGGCAAGTTTTTGGACAGAAGCTTTGGAGGTTAATAGAGAAAGATCTAGAGGGAGTTAGGAGATCATTTTGGCGGTTAAGGGTTTCTTAGAAGGGTAATGAAGTCCTAAAATTTTCAGCTTCAAAGGATCATGAATAATGCACTTCCTTTGTAAAGTGCATTTTCTGGCCAGAACAAAAAAGATTTTTTGTAGCAAAAATATTCCATATAACCATAAAATATTTTTGCATAGGGAGGTGTGCCAAGGTCCAAAGAATATTCAGGATTTTTCACATATTTTTGTGAGCAAGAAAAAGGAGGGTTGCTTTGGGGCATATTTGACTGAAGTGTGGTTTCAGAGAGGAAATGAATATTTTTCATTTTAGAAATTATTCCTATGGCCATATTTGGGTATATCAGAGAGGAAATGATTGTTTGAGAGGGAGGTGAGTCACTTGGGTGAAAATCAAGGGTATGCCCAAGTGGTTTGGTCCATTTGAATTGATTCAAAAGCCCAAATTCAAATCAAAAAGACAATGAAGTCCAGAAAAAGAAAAAGGGCAAAAACCAGGGTGTCACAAACCTCCCCCACTTAGGATGAATCTCGTCCTCGAGATTTGGTTGCTTAGGAAAACAATTCTACATAGGATGCTCTTAAAAAGTCCTCTATTTCCCAAGTTGCTTCTTCCTCGGTGTGATGCTCTCGCTGCACCTGATAAAACTTAGTTACCTTACTACGAGTGACTCTTTCCGTTTCATCCAATATTCAGAACGGTTTCTCCTCATAGGATAAATCCTTAGTAAGTGCTATCTCTGCCATATCAGTCCTTTTCTCGGGTGGCGAGATACACCTTCTCAACTGGGAGACATGGAACACATCGTGCACTTCTGACAATTCCGGTGGTAATTCCAATTGATAAGCAACTGTACCAACTTTGGCCATAACTGGGAAAGGACCAATATATCTGGGTGCAAGCTTTCCTCAAGTCTGGAACCTCTTCACTCCTTTCATGGGTGTGAATTGGAGGTAAACATACTCTCCGAGTTCAAAACCAATCTGTCGGTGCTTTGAGTCATAGTAGCGCTTTTGTCGGGACTTGGCCAATTGCAGTCTATCTCGGATTTCCTTGACTTGCTTTTCAGCCTCCATCATTAAGTCGGTTCTGGAAATACGGCTATCTCCGGTTTGAGACCAATTTAGCGGAGTGCGGCACTTATGATCATACAGAGCTTCATAGGGTGACATCTTGAGGCTGGTCTAGAAACTATTGTTGTAAGAGAATTCAGCATAAGGCAGACAATCTTCCCACTTGGGTCCTTGGGACAAAGCACATGCTCGGAGCATATCTTCAAGTATTTGGTTTACTCGTTCAGTCTTCCCGTCTGTCTGAGGGTGATAAGTGGTGCTGTACTTTAAGCTGGTCCCCAAAGCTTGATGGAGGCGTGGCCAGAATGTTGAAGTAAAGAGAGAACCTCGGTCGGAAGTTATAGTTCTTGGCACTCCAAGCAGACTGACATTTCTGGACACATATAACTGTGTGAGTTGATCGGCTCGGTAGGTGGTCCGAATAGGAATGAAGTGAGCTACCTATGTCGGCATGTCCACTACAACCCATACTGCATCATTGCCTCGGTGAGTCTTTGGAAGACCGGTGATGAAATCCATGCAGACATCATCCCATTTCCATTGCAGAACGAGTAGAGGTTGGAGAAGTCTGGCGAGTTTCTGATGTTCCGCCTTCACCTTGTTACAAATGTCGCAACAAGTGACAAAATAGGAGATGTCCTTCTTCATTCCATCCCACCAAAATGCCTTACAAAGGTCTTCGTACATCTTGGTACCTCCTGGATGAATCGAGTACAAAGATTCGTGCACTTGTGCCAAGATCTTGTTTCTCAGGTCTGCTTGTTCCAGCATGCAAATCCAACCTCGAAACCTTAGAGTAACATGTTCATCCTTCGAGGAATCCTGGGTCTTGCCTTCTTGCATACACTTGACATGGTGTTGCAGGACCGAGTCATCTTGCTGGGCCAAGCGGAATTCTTCTTCAAGGGTAGGCGTGACTTCCAACACATTGACGAGGTCAGCCTCAACAATAACCAGGTTAAGCTAAGCGATTTCTTCTTGGAGTTCAGGAGGCAAGGACTCCTCAAAGTGTTCAAGTTGGCAAGCTTGCGACTGAGGGCATCACCAACCACATTGGCCTTGTCAGGATGGTAGTTTAATCCAAGATCATAATCCTTGACCAACTCGAGCCATCTTCACTGTCAAAGGTTCATGTCTGGCCGGGTGAATATATACTTATGACTCTTGTGGCCAGTGAATATCTCACACCTTTTTCCAATGAGGTAGTGCCTCCAAATTTTCAACGCGTGCACAACGGCGGCCAATTCCAAATCATGCGTTGGGTAATTCCCTTTGTGGGGTCATAGCTGCCTGGATGTGTAAGCTACAACCTTGCCATTTTGCATGAGTAAACATCCAATGCCTCTTCTGGATGCGCCACAGTAGACATCAAAGCTGCGGTAAATGTTTGGAAGGGTCAACACAGGTGCTGATGTCAATTGTGAAGGAAATATGCCCTAGAGGCAATAATAAAGTTATTATTTATTTCCTTATTTCATGATAAATGTATATTGTTCATGCTAGAATTGTATTAACCGGAAACATAATACATGTATGAATACATAGACAAACATAGTGTCACTAGTATGCCTCTACTTGACTAGCTTGTTGATCAAAGATGGTTGTGTTTCCTAACCATAGACATGAGTTTTCATTTGATTAACGGGATCACATCATTAGGAGAATGATGTGATTGACTTGAGCCATTCCGTTAGCTTAGCACTTGATCATTTAGTATGTTGCTATTGCTTTCTTCATGACTTATACATGTTCCTATAACTATGAGATTATGCAACTCCCGTTTATCGGAGGAACACTTTGTGTGCTACCAAACGTCACAACGTAACTGGGTGATTATAAAGGAGCTCTACAGGTGTCTCCGAAGGTACATGTCGAGTTGGCGTATTTCGAGATTAGGATTTATCACTCCGATTGTCGGAGAGGTATCTCTGGGCCCTCTCGATAATGCACATCACTATAAGCCTTGCAAGCAATGTAACTAATGAGTTAGTTACAGAATGATGCATTACTAACGAGTAAAGAGAATTGCCGGTAACGAGATTGAACTAGGTATTGAGATACCGACGATCGAATCTCGGGCAAGTAACATACCGATGACAAAGGGAACAACGTATGTTGTTGTGCGGTTTGACCGATAAAGATCTTCGTAGAATATGTAGGAGCCAATATGAGCATGCAGGTTCCGCTATTGGTTATTGACCGGAAATGTGTCTCGGTCATGTCTACATTGTTCTCGAACCCGTAGGGTCCGCACGCTTAAGGTTTCGATGACAGTTATATAATGAGTTTCTGAGTTTTGATGTACCGAAGGTTGTTCGGAGTCCCGGATGTGATCAGGGATAGGACGAGGAGTCTCGAAATGGTCGAGACGTAAAGATTGATATATTGGACGACTATATTCGGACACCGGAAGTGTTCCGGGTAGTTTCGGAGAAAACCGGAGTGCCGGAGGGGTTACCGGAACCCCCCGGGGAGTATTGGGCCTTAGTGGTCTTTAGGGAAGAGAGAGGGCAGCAGCCCAGGAGGTGGTGCGCCCCCTCCCATGAGGGGTCCGAATTGGACTAGGGGAGGGGGGCGCACCCCCCTTTCCTTCTCCTCTTTCCCTCTCTTTCCTTCCCCCTTCTCTCTTCCTAGTTGGACTAGGAAAGGGGAGTCCTACTCCTACTAGGAGGAGGACTCCCCCCTCCTTGGCGCGCCCCAAAGGGCTGGCCGGCCTCCCCTCTTGCTGCTTTATGTACGGGGGCAGGGGGCACCTCTAGACACAACAATTGATCTCTTGATCTCTTAGCTGTGTGCGGTGCCCCCCTCCACCATAGTTCTCCTCGATAATATTGTAGCGGTGCTTAGGCGAAGCCCTGCAACGGTAGAACATCAAGATCGTCACCACGCCGTCGTGCTGACAGAACTCCTCCCTCAACACTCGGCTGGATCGGAGTACGAGGGACGTCATCGAGCTGAACGTGTGCTAGAACTCGGAGGTGCCATAGTTTCGGTGCTTGATCGGTCGGGCCGTGAAGACGTATGACTACATCAACCGCGTTGTTCTAACGCTTCCGCTTTCGGTCTACGAGGGTACGTGGACAACACTCTCCCCTCTCGTTGCTATACATCACCATGATCTTGCATGTGCATAGGATTTTTTTTGAAATTACTACGTTCCCCAACAGTGGCATCCGAGCCAGGTTTTATGCGTATATGTTATATGCACGAGTAGAACACATGTGAGTTGTGGGCGATACAAGTCATACTGCTTACTAGCATGTCATACTTTGATTCGGCGGTATTGTTGGATGAAGCGGCTCGGATCAACATTATGCGTACGCTTACGCAAGACTGGTTCTACCAACGTGCTTTGCACACAGGGGGCTGGCGGGTGTCTGTTTCTCCAACTTTAGTTGAACCGAGTGTGGCTACGCGCGGTCCTTGCAATGGTTAAAACAACACTAACTTGACGAACTATCGTTGTGGTTTTGATGCGTAGGTAAGAACGGTTCTTGCTCAGCCCGTAGCAGCCACGTAAAATTTGCAACAATAAAGTAGAGGACGTCTAACTTGTTTTTGCAGGGCATGTTGTGATGTGATATGGTCAAGACGTGATGCTATATTTTATTGTATGAGATGATCATGTTTTGTAACCGAGTTATCGGCAACTGGCATGAGCCATATGGTTGTCGCTTTATTGTATGAAATGCAAACGCCCTGTAATCGCTTTACTTTATCACTAAGCGGTAGTGATAGTCGTAGAAGCAATAGATGGCGAAACGACAACGATGCTACGATGGAGATCAAGGTGTCGCGCCGGTGACGATGTTGATCACGACGGTGCTTCGGAGATGGAGATCACAAGCACAAGATGATGATGGCCATATCATATCACTTATATTGATTGCATGTGATGTTTATCCTTTATGCATCTTATCTTGCTTTGATTGACGGTAACATTATAAGATGATCTCTCACTAATTATCAAGAAGTGTTCTCCCTGAGTATGCACCGTTGCGAAAGTTCTTCGTGCTGAGACACCACGTGATGATCGGGTGTGATAGGCTCTACGTTCAAATACAACGGGTGCAAAACAGTTGCACACGCGGAATACTCAGGTTAAACTTGAGGAGCCTAGCATATACAGATATGGCCTCGGAACACGGAGACCGAAAGGTCGAATGTGAATCATATAGTAGATATGATCAACATAGTGATGTTCACCATTGAAAACTACTCCATCTCACGTGATGATCGGACATGGTTTAGTTGATTTGGATCACGTGATCACTTAGATGACTAGAGAGATGTCTGTCTAAGTGGGAGTTCTTAAGTAATATGATTAATTGAACTTTAATTTATCATGAACTTAGTCCTGATAGTATTTTGCAAATTATGTTGTAGATCAATAGCTCGCGTTGTTGCTTCCCTATGTTTATTTTGATATGTTCCTAGAGGAAATTGTGTTGAAAGATGTTAGTAGCAATGATGCGGATTGGATCCGTGATTTGAGGTTTATCCTCATTGCTGCACAGAAGAATTATGTCCTTAATGCACCGCTAGGTGACAGACCTATTGCAGGAGCAGATACAGACGTTATTAACATTTGGCTAGCTCAATATGATGACTACTTGATAGTTTAGTGCACCATGCTCAACGGCTTAGAATCGGGACTTCAAAGACGTTTTGAACGTCATGGACCATATGAGATGTTCCAGGAAGTTAATATTTCAAGCAAATACCCGAGTTGAGAGATATGAAGTCTCCAACAAGTTCTATAGCTAAAAGATGGAGGAGAATCGCTCAACTAGTGAGCATGTGCTCAGATTGTCTGGATACTACAATCGCTTGAATCAAGTGGGAGTTAATCTTCCAGATAAGATAGTGATTGACAGAGTTCTCTAGTCACCATCACCAAGTTACTAGAACTTCGTGATGAACTATAGTATGCAAGGGATGACGAAAACGATTCTCGAGCTCTTCGTGATGTTAAAATCGACGAAGGTAGAAATCAAGAAAGAGCATCAAGTGTTGATGATTGACAAGGCCACTAGTTTCAAGAGAAGGGCAAAGGGAAAGAAAGGGAACTTCAAGTAGAATGACAAGCAAGTTGTCACTCCCACAAAGAAGCCCAAAGCTGGACCAAACCCTAAAATTGAGTGCTTACACTACAAAGGAAATGGTCACTCGAAACGGAAATGCCCTGAATATTTGGTGGATAAGAAGGATGGCAAAGTGAACAAGGGTATATTTGATATACAGGTTATTGATGTGTGCCTTACTAGTGTTTATAGTAGCCCCTGATTATTTGATACTTGTTCGGTTGCTAATATTAGTAACTCGAAACAGGAGTTACATAATAAACAGAGACTAGTTGAGGAGAAGTCACGATGAGTGTTGGAAATAGTTCCAAGATTGATATAATCATCATCACACACTCCCTATAATTTCGGGATTAGTGTTAAACCTAAATAAATGTTATTTGGCATTTGCGTTGAGCATGAATATGATTTGAGCATGTTTATTGCAATATGGTTATTCATTTAAAGTCAGAGAATAAATGTTGTTCTGTTTAAATGAATAAAACCTTCAATGGTCATACACCCAATGAAAATAGTTTGTTGGATCTCGATCATAGTGACACACATATTCATAATATTGATGCCAAAAGATGCAAAGTTAATAATGATAGTGCAACTTATTTGTGGCACTGCCGTTTGGGTCATATCGGTGTAAAGCGCATGAAGAAACTCCATAAAGATGGATTTTCAGAATTACTTGGTTATGAATCATTTGATGCTTCTGAATCATGCCTTTTGGGCAAGATGACTAAAACTCCGTTCTCCGGAACAATGGAACGAGCTACTGACTTGTTGGAAATAATACATACCAATGTATGCGGTCCAATGAGTATTGATGCTTGTGGCGGGTATCGTTATTTTCTGACCTTCACAGATGATTTGAGCAGATATGAGTATATCTACTTAATGAAGCACAAGTCTGAAACATTTGAAAAGTTCAAAAAAATTCAGAGTGAAGTGGAGAATCATCGTAACAAGAAAATAAAGTTTCTATGATCTGATCGTGGAGGAGAATATTTGAGTTACGAGATTGGCCTTCATATAAAACAATGTGGAATATTTTCATAGCTCACGCCACATGGAACACTACAACATAATGGTGTGTCTGAACGTTGTAACCGCACTTTATTAGATATGGTGCGATCTATGATGTCTCTTACCGATTTACCATTATCATTTTGGGGTTATGCATTAAAGACAGCTGCATTCACTTTAAATAGGGCACCATCAAAATCCGTTAAGATGACACCTTATGAACTGTGGTTTGGCAAGAAACCAAAGTTGTCGTTTTCTTAAAATTTGGAGTTGCGATGCTTATGTGAAAAAGTTTTCAACCTGATAAGCTCGAACCCAAATCGGAGAAATGCGTCTTCATAGGATACCCAAAGGATATTTTTGGGTACACCTTCTAATCACAGATCTGAAGGCAAAATATTCGTTTCTAAGAATGGATCCTTTCTAGAGAAGGATTTTCTCTCAAAAGAAGTGAGTGGGAGGAAAGTAGAGCTTGATAAGGTAATTTGTACCTTCTCCCAAATTGGAAAGTAGTTCATCACAGAAATCAGTTCCAGTGATTCCTACACCAATTAGTGAGGAAGCTAATGATGATGATCATGAAACTTCAGATTGAGTTACTACAAAACCTCGTAGGTCTTCCAAAGTACAATCCGTACCAGAGTGGTACGGTAATCCTGTTCTGGAAGTCATGTTACTAGACCATGATGAACCTACAAACTATGAGGAAGCGATGATGAGCCCAGATTCTGTGAAATGGCTTGAGGCCATGAAATCTGAGATGGAATCCATGTATGAGAACAAAGTGTGGACTTTGGTGGAGTTGCCCAATGATCGGCAAGCCATATTGTATAAATGGATCTTCAAGAGGAAGACAGACACTGATAGTAGTGTTACTATCTACAAAGCTCAACTTGTCGCAAAAAGGTTTTCGACAAGTTCAAGGTGTTGACTACAATGAGATTTTCTCAACTGTAGCGATGCTTAAATCTGTCCGAATCATGTTAGCAATTGCCACATTTTATGAAATCTATTAAATGGATGTCAAAACGGCATTCCTTAATGGTTTTCTTAAAGAAGAGTTGTATATGATGCAACCAGAAGGTTTTGTCAGTCCTAAAGGCGCTAACAAAATGTGCAAGCTCCAACGATCCATCTATGGACTGGTGCAAGCATCTCGGAGTTGGAATATACGCTTTGATAAATTGATCCAAGCATATAGTTTTATACGGACTTGCGGTAAAGCCTATATTTACAATAAAGTGAGTGGGAGCACTACCGCCTTTTTGATAAATATATGTGAGTAACATATTGTTGATCAGAAATGATGTAGAATTTTTCTGGAAAGCATAAAGGAGTATTTGAAAGGAGTTCTTTAAAAGAAAGACCTCATTAAAGCTACTTACATATTGAGCATCAAGATCTATTGAGATAGATTAAGACGCTTGATAAGATTTTCAATAAGTACATACCTTGTCAAGATTTTGAAGTAGTCCAGAATGGAACAATCAAAGAAGGAGTTTTTGCCTGTGTTGCAAAGGTGTGAAATTGAGTAGGACTCAAATCCCGACCATGGCAGAAAATAGAAAAGAGAATGAAAGTCATTCTCTATGCCTCAGTCATAGGTTCTATAAAGTATGCTATGCTATGTACCAGACCTATTGTATACCTTGCTTTGAATTTGGCAAGGGAGTACAATAGTGATCTAGGAGTAGATCACTGGACATTGGTTAAGAATATCCTTAGTGAGGACTAAGGAAATATTTCTCGATTATGGAGGTGATAAAAGAGCCTGTCATAAAGAGTTACATCGGTGCAAGATTTTACACCAATCCAGATGACTCTAAGTCTCAATCTGGATACATATTGAAAGTGGGAGCAATTAGCTAGAGTAGCTCCGTGCAGAGCATTGTAGACATAGAATATTTGCAAAATACATACGGCTCTAAATGTGACAGACCCGTTGACTAAGCTTCTCTCACGAGCAAAACATGATCACACCTTAGTACTCTTTGGGTGTTAATCACATAACGATGTGTACTAGATTATTGACTCTAGTAAACCCTTTGGGTGTTGGTCACATGACGATGTGAACTATGGGTGTTAATCATATACAAATATGAATATTGGTGTTAAATCACATGGCGATGTGAACTAGATTATTGACTCTAGTGCAAGTGGGAGACTGAAGGAAATATGCCCTAGAGGCAAGAATAAAGTTATTATTTATTTCCTTATTTCATGATAAATGTTTATTATTCATGCTAGAATTGTATTAACCAGAAACATAATACATGTGTGAATACATAGACAAACATAGTGTCACTAGTATGCCTCTACTTGACTAGCTTGTTGATCAAAGATGGTTGTGTTTCCTAACCATAGAAATGAGTTGTCATTTGATTAACAGGATCACATCATTAGGAGAATGATGTGATTGACTTGACCCATTCCGTTAGCTTAGCACTTGATCATTTAGTATGTTGCTATTGCTTTCTTCATGACTTATACATGTTCCTATAACTATGAGATTATGCAACTCCCGTTTATCGGAGGAACACTTTGTGTCACAACGTAACTGTGTGATTATAAAGGAGCTCTACAGGTGTCTCCGAAGGTACATGTTGAGTTGGCGTATTTCGAGATTAGGATTTATCACTCCGATTGTCGGAGAGGTATCTCTGGGCCCTCTCGGTAATGCACATCACTATAAGCCTTGCAAGCAATGTAATTAATGAGTTAGTTACGGAATCATGCATTACATAACAAGTAAAGAGACTTGCCAGTAACGAGATTGAACTAGGTATTGAGATACCGACGATCGAATCTCGGGCAAGTAACATACCGATGACAAAGGGAACAACGTATGTTATTGTGCGGTTTGACCGATAAAGATCTTCATAGAATATGTAGGAGCCAATATGATCATCAAGGTTCCGCTATTGGTTATTGATTGGAAACGTGTCTCGGTCATGTCTACATTGTTCTCAAACCCGTAGGGTCCGCACGCTTAAGGTTTCGATGACAGTTATATAATGAGTTTATGAGTTTTGATGTACCGAAGGTTGTTCGGAGTCCCGGATGTGATAACGGACATGACGAGGAGTCTCGAAATGGTCGAGACGTAAAGATCGATATATTGGACGACTATATTTGGACACCGGAAGTGTTCCGGGTAGTTTCGGAGAAAACCGGAGTGCCGGAGGGGTTACCGGAACCCCCCGGGGAGTATTGGGCCTTAGTGGGCTTTAGGGAAGAGAGAGGGCAGCAGCCCAGGAGGTAGTGCGCCCCCTCCCATGAGGGGTCTGAACTGGACTAGGGGAGGGGGGCGCACCCCCCCTTTCCTTCTCCACTTTCCCTTTCTTTCCTTCCCCCTTCCCTCTTCCTAGTTGGACTAGGAAAGGGGAGTCCTACTCCTACTAGGAGGAGGAATCCCCCCTCCTTGGCGCGCCCCAAAGGCCTGGCCGGCCTCCCCCCTTACTCCTTTATATACAGGGGCAGGGGGGCACCTCTAGACACAACAATTGATCTCTTGATCTCTTAGCCGTGTGCGGTGCCCCCCTCCACCATAGTTCTCCTCGATAATATTGTAGCGGTGCTTAGGCGAAGCCCTGCGATGGTAGAACATCAAGATCATCACTATGCTGTCATGCTGAAGGAACTCTCCCTCGACACTCAGCTGGATCGGAGTACGAGGGACGTCATCGAGCTGAACGTGTGCTAGAACTCGGAGGTGCCGTAGTTTCGGTGCTTGATCGGTCGGGCCGTGAAGACGTACGACTACATCAACCGCGTTGTTCTAACGCTTCCGCTTTCGGTCTACGAGGGTACGTGGACAACACTCTCCCCTCTCGTTGCTATACATCACCATGATCTTGCGTGTGCGTAGGAATTTTTTTGGAATTACTACGTTCCCCAACAAATCGGGACTTTAACTCGTTGAAACTCTTCCCGTAGTCCTCAGACCATACAAATTTCTGATCCTTCTTGAGGAGTTCTGTCATGGGCTTGGCAATCTTAGAGAAGCCTTCAATGAATCATCGGTAGTATCCGACTAATCCAAGAAAAGTTCGGATCTCAGTCACTGTCGTGGGCGCTAGCCAATTTGGCACTACCTTTACTTTGCTGGGATCCACGGCTATACCTTCTGCTAAAAGGACATGCCCCAAAAATCTAACTTGCTTGAGCCAAAATTCACAATTGATAAATTTCGCATATAACTGATGGTCACGGAGTCTTTGCACGACTTCTCTAAGATGTCCCTTGTGCTCTTCCTCACTTTTCGAGTATATGAGGATGTCATCAATCAAGACCACCACGAACTTATCCAAGAAGTCCATTAATACTTTTTTCATCATATGCATTAAGAAGGCAGGGGCATTGGTGAGGCCGAAAGACATGACTGTATATTCATAAAGACCGTATCGAGTGGTGAATGCGGTCTTAGGAATATCCTCCTTGATTTTGAGCTGATGAAATCCGGTCCTCAAATCAATCTTGGAGAATACCTGTGCCCCACTGAGTTGGTCGAACAAGTCATCAATCCTCGGAAGCGGATATTTGTTCTTGAAAGTGACAACATTCAACTGACGGTAATCCACACACATCCGAGGGCTGCCATCTTTCTTGTCCACAAAGATTGCGGGTGATCCCCATGGTGATGAGCTCGGATGTATGTATCCTTTCTGAAGCATCTCATCAAGTTGTTTCTTCAACTCCACCAACTTAGATGAAAGCATCCGGAAATACTTCTTGTATATAGGTGATGTCCCGGGCACAAGACCAATTGCAAACTCAAGCTCACGATCTGGTGGCATCCCTGGTAGCTCCTCAGGAATACATCTGGAAACTCACTGGACACAGGAATTAGATCCAACTCTTTTGCTTGAGTTGTGAAGACCATTTCTTTCTTGGGTATGCTTCTTCGAGCAAAGAATTGTGTAGTTTGGTCTTCCCGACTTGTCAATGTGACTTCTCTGGTCGCACAGTTGATCTATACTTGATGTTGGGTCAACCAGTTCATCCCCAAAATAATATCCAACTTGGCAGACTCGATGACTATCAAAGACGCTGGGAAGATAACTCCCTTGATGTCAATCACCAAATTGCGGTACGCCAGATTGCTTTTGAGCACGGACCCTGGGGATTGTACCATCATACTCTTTCCCAAAATCGAGCAAGAAAACTTGTTTTGGGCAACCAAACTCCGCGAAATAA
The DNA here is from genome assembly GCF_018294505.1 of Triticum aestivum. NCBI lineage: Eukaryota > Viridiplantae > Streptophyta > Magnoliopsida > Poales > Poaceae > Triticum > Triticum aestivum. The sequence goes on from NC_057807.1 coordinate 159,229,202, forward strand.
AAGTCTGGGAAGCCCCGCAGTCAAAAAAATTTATTACATGTATGCTATTAACAGGAAACATACCAATGATGACTTCCAGGTTCTCTTGGGCTTCGTCTACGGAGAGGTGATGAACTTGCCCTTGGATGGTCTTCTGGCCCGGGTATGGTCCCATGTGGTTGACATGCGGCTTAAATGGAGCATTTTACTTGCCGCTCTTTGGACACTGTCTGGCGTAATGTCCAGTTTGCCCACAAGAAAACATGCATTGTTACGCTGACAATCTTCGGGTACCAGGTTGGTCATGACATTCTTGACTTGGGTAGTGGTCTTGTTAATATTCTGCTGCCAATTGGGCTTGTACTCAACCTGAGTCTGCTGCCAAGTACGAGCCTTCTGCACTGGCTGTCCGTCCTTCTTAGGCTCGAACTTGCGTTTATGATCATTATAGGCGGGCTTATTGTCCTGAACAAGCTTGTGCTCCCTTTCTGCAATCAGGGCTTTGTTTACTAGAGTCTGGAAATCCGAAAAATAAAGCATACTGAGAGTGCATCTGAGGTGTTGATTCAGTCCTCCAAGGAATCAATCGATCTTTCTTCTTCAGTGGCCACATCATACAGGGAATAGCGGGCCAAATGGTTGAACTTGTTTAGATACTCAGTGACGGATAAGTTAGCATGTGTGAGGGCTAGGAACTCACGCTGTTTAACTTTCAGGATATTGGTGGGGATGTGGTACCTGCGAAACTTTTCCTTGAACTTATCCCATGTAATTTCTTCATCTGCTGGCCACATGGCTTTAGTATTGTCCCAACAAATAGATGTGGCTCCTTCCAAATAGTGGGTTGCAAATGGAACCTTATCACCTTCTTCTGTGCAACCAATATCCAATTTCTTTTCAATGGTCCTCAACCAAATGTCGGCTTCCATAGGATCAACAACTTGAGTGAAACTGGGTGGCTTAGTCCTTCGAATATCTGAGAGCTTGGAGTGATTGCCATTCATATTGCCATTATTTCCCACCATTTGCTGCACACTTCACAATAGTTCAAAAAGATCGTTGCTTCTTCTTTCTTCGAACATACGCATTATCTGTTCAGTGGTTGGTGGATGAGGCGGTGGAGACGATGGTTGCGGATATGGTTCGGGGATATGCCCTGCCTGTCTTGCCAAACAACGGACAAGTACATCCTCACCAGCATGACTGCTGCAGCCTCCTCTCGTCATCCTATTTGTTTGTTTTTTCCCATATGAAGCAACCGAGATGAGCAACATCCAAAAATGGGAAAAGCGAATGACAAATCCAAAGAAAAGCGATAAGAACCAGGGCAAATAAAGAGAGTTCCAACATAATTATACATAGACTGTTACATGAAAGGGAACATCATGATAGGTACTCATATATAAAAGGAACCATCATGACCCATATGAATACACTCGTACTAACAACCTCAGCTACTGTGGCGATCTACTGGTCTGCTGGTCCTGCGGGGTCCTCTCCTGACCCGGACTTGGATCCTGAGCTGATGGTGTTAACGAAAACCTCTGGGTTAAAGGTAACACGACGACGCTTCCTCGAGGGCTCTCCCTCAGGGGTGGGTGTTGGATGAGTCTGGAGCATAGCGGCTGCGGGAATAGTGAGAAGTGAACCCCACTCGACAGGGGCACTATGGGGAGTCACAACCAAGGTGCCCGAGTCACTCGAAGGAGTAACCGGGGTAGCTAGCGAGCCAGAAACTAGGGGAGTAACAGGGGTAAACCCGATAGAAGGCGGAACGAAACTGGATCTAGCGGCTACCAAAGCGGTACGGGCATGAGTCAGCTCCCGAGCGATCTCGTGAATCGGCAGATAGCTAGCAGTGATGTAGTGGGAAAGGTGGCTAGCGGGACTATCGGCCGCCGGATCAATCATAGGAAAATGGATACGTCTATCATCGTGCAGGGATGGGTAGTAGTATAAGCCTAGGTGGGCTTGCATTTGAATCTCGTTGTAGCGTAACTCAACGAGGATCTCAAACGCAGCAAACTGAATAGCCTGAGCGGGTGTAGAAGCGAAACCACTACAAGAAGAACGGGTGTAAGTGCTAGAGGTCGAACTACAGCGCAGGGTAACCATGCCATGATACTAGAATACTGAGGCTCTTAGGCGCTCCTGGTACATCGATACACTGGGTCGTCACCGTGAGGGTAGAGTCGAAGCCATACATGCCGAAGAAGTTGTGGTGAAGTGTATGGTGCCAGCTCCACCTGACACGCATATGGCACTGGAGCCATCTACACTCACAACCATTAGTTGGTTAGCAATAATAATATATCATATGCATGAAATGCAGCAACCACATGCAAAAACTGTCGGCACTCAGGACTAACTACTGTTTCACTAACGCGTCTGCGGTCTAGCCTGTCCTACAGTCAGCGTGACTCTTATACCAAGCATTGTGGCACCTCGGCTCAGAGCGACCGATTTACCTTGCATTGCGAGCCCAGAGATCCAGTCTTCTTGCAACACACAACAATTTGGTACAGAAAATAACCGCTTTATTGATGCTAGCGGAAACATAATTTAACATTACATCAGATAGCGAGGCCAAGTGGCACACACGGTGCGGCTGGACAGTATGTACATTAGTTAATGAACATGAAGGGGGCCTCGATCACGACAACTATGCGGAAGCGGAACGACGACAAAGTGGAACTCCATAGCACAGGAACACCGATGTCGACACGGTCTAGACACAGGAAGCACTCCGATCCGTTATGAATTTCCTGAAATCTGGCATGACACGCCAGGTCAGTACATTTAATGTACTTGCAAGCTCACAACAATTAAAAGCATAATGGCAAACAATAACATGATTATTTTGTAGGTTAAATGCAAGTCTACAACCGACTACTCATGAGTGAACATGCTTGTGCATCGAGTCCCTCGGACTCTCTTACCAAACAGGTTACCTCATCACCATCATCATCCATACGGTGATCACTCCCGGATCACAAACGAAACCAACATCATCAATACGGTTGTAACGCCCCGGATCCGATGCGCCAGGTGTTTTCCAGCTATTCGCATCGTTGCCATGTCTTTTCCTTACTTGTTGCATTTTCTCATGTCATCATCTGCATTTCATCTCCATGTTTTCAAAACTTGCATCCGTTCGGGTTCCCCCGGTTCTCTTCGTTGTCCGTTCTGAGCACAGACACACTCGCACGTGCCCCGTCGCCCCTCTCAGACCTTGTTTCGTGAGCGGTATAAAAACGTTCTCAGAATGGACCGAGATTTGCCGAGTGGCCTTGGTATATCACCGGTAGACCGCTCATCAAATTTCGTTCCATTTGGAGGTCATTTGATGCCCCAACGGTTAACTGCGTAGACCGAAACCCCTCTCTCTTTGCAGCCCAGCCCCTCTTCACCACAGCCTATGAGCCCATCCAAACCCCCTCCATGCTCTTGGTCGTTCAATCACGATCGTGCGGGCAAAAATCGCACCCCATTTGGAGTCTCCTAGCTCCCTCTACCTATAAATATGTGACCCCTTCGATTTTCGCGCAGTCCAAACCCTAGCCGATCTCCTCCCCGCCACCGGACATGTCTGCCTCCGCGCTGGACGTGTTCACCACCGCCAGCCACGTCGCCCGGGCCAATCAGAGCCCTCCACGTCGCCTCCGCCGTCGCCCGCACCACTCCCGTCGCGCCATGTGGCCTCCCGCCGGCCCTCTCTCCCCCCACCGCGCCGCGGCCCGCGGAGCCCATCTGGGGCCCGCGCGAGCCCGACCGCGCCGCTGCCCGGCCCGAGCGCTCGCCTCCGCTCCCGAGCTCCTCCGCCGCCGGCCCCGCCGACCCCGCGCCGCCTCCGCCTACCTAGGATCACCGCCGCCGCCATTCGCCGCCTCCGTCGCCCCCAGGACCTCGCCGCCGTCCTTGCTCGACACCGGCTACCGCCATGGCGCCCCGCGCCCCTCCTGTAGGTTCCCGCCGTCGCCCGCAAGCTCTGTCTGTAGCGCGGAGCTCCGCCAGCCGCCGCCCTCACCGGATCCGGCCTCCTCAGGCCCAGATCCACCGGATCTGCCCCGCGCCGCTCCGTCTTCGCCTGCTCGCCGCCGGTGCCAACCGCCGCCGCCGCTCCTGCCTCGTTCCCGTTCAGGATCGGGGAGGACGACAACTGCGCCTCCCCCTCGCGCCGCCGTGGGCTCCGCAAACCGAGGCCCAGCCTAGCTCCCCGCCGGCCCGCCTCCTCTCCAACCTGGGCCGAGCCCATGGTGAGTAGCCTCTGATCCCGCCTGTGCGTTGTATAGCTATTAGACGATCGATCTATTTTTTTCGTCTGTGAAATCTGCCAAGTCCTGAAAATATTGCATTCTGGTGCCATGTTCATCATGCCATAACTTCTTGCATGTAGCTCCATTTGGTGCATGTAATATATCAAAATTTTCATTGTGAGATGCTCTTCATTGTGTCCCATTGTGCCTTGCTTGTTTGAGTTCATCTTGAGGCCCTAATCATTGTTGCAAGAGTGCTATATGATGTTAACTGCTGCCTATTAACAGAACTTGATGATTTGTCTTTTTCATTGCATTTTGTGTGTGCATCTTATGAGCTTGATGTCTACATGAGTTTTGAGCTACATCATTCCATATTTACAATGGTGCAATCCATGTATTTTTGTGAGTCTTGTAGTGAGTGCATCAAGCTCGTGAAGTAGGGTACTTGCTATTACTGTTTTGCTAGTCTGAATCTGTTGTATCATGATGCTATGTAAACCTGCTGCTACAAGTCATTATATGCATAATCTGGAGATGTTCACTAAGGATGTTTTGTTAGACGTGTCATGCTCTATCCATCCATACCCCTGGTTGCATTTATAGCCAGCTGTAGCTTGTTGTAATCTTGCTCTCAAATTGCTAAATAATGTTGCTTTCAGCCTGTTAACATTAAGTTCAGCATTGCCATGTCAATAAGTAGTGATCCATGAACCCTATGAGCTTGTTCTTGCCATTCTTAGCTTCATCAATATGTCATATTACTGTTGGTAACCTTGTAATGCCATGTATTGCTCTGTGGTGACTGGTACAAGCTCACCAACATGCCTACTTATCGTTGTTTCTGCCATGTCTGAATCTGTCATATCACTTGCCATGTTTGCATGGATGCTACCATCTTTTCTGTTGATCTTTGGAATAAGTTCGGTAAGGTAGTTTTGTTCTTTGTATTTAGTATTAGCATTCCATGACTTTGTTTGCCATGTAAAGTTCCTGTAACATGTTGTTTGATAGCTCTAAACATTGCAACCTGATGTTATTTCTGCCATCTCCCGTGATTTCTGCTTAGTCTGCGAAACTGTTATTATTTGCAATCTTGCCATGTCCTTTTGAGCATGTTATAGTGTTTTTTGGAGATAGATGAGTGTTCATGTTTGGTCATGCTTTACCTTTACTTCATTCCCATGCCTTTTGTTTTACATGTTGACATGCTGTAGCATATTGTTTTGATGCTTGCTAGATGCCTAGTTGCTGTTTTGGACAACTTGTCCTTTAAACTTGTTTCTTGTGTATGTGTTGAACAGTTGCTTAGTTTTGAGTGTGTTCTATATGAAACTTGCTTAGAATTGCATGTAGTTTCATATTATCATGTTGCATCCTTGTTTTGAGGTGTTTGCTTGATGTTTGGGTGCATTTTGCGTCAATGCCATGTTTAACTTGTTTTGCTCATATCTTCTAGGCCGTAACTCCGAATTAAATAAACTTTATATGTAACTTGACTAGATTTTCGTGTAGATCATCTTGGTGCATCTTAACTTGCTGTTTAACAACTTCAACTTAATGTTTGTTCAGATCTGGACCAATTTCGAAATTTGCATATGAGGACTTACCGGGCTTGTAATTTGTTATTTCCGGCCTCATTTAAACTTGCTTTGATGTGTTGCTCCTGTATGCATCATCTCTTTCCATGAGTAGCTTCATGTAGCCTTGTCATGCATCATGCTTGGTTGTGCATCATGTCATGTTTATGTGTTGTGTGTTTACCTTGTTGTTTGCTTCTTTCCGGTTGTGCTCCTTCTCGTTAGTTCCTGTTTCGTTGCGATCGTGAGGATTCGTTCGTCTATGCTTGGTTCGTCTTCATGGCTTCATCTTCTTCATGGACTCGTTCTTCTTCCTTGCGGGATTTCAGGCAAGCTGACCGTTACTCTGGATCTCACTACTATCATTGCTATGCTAGTTGCTTCGTTCTATCGCTTTGCAACGCTACCTATCTCTTGTCTATCAAGCCTCCCAGATTTCCATGTCAGCCTCTAACCTTTTCACCCTTCCTAGCAAACCGTTACTTGGCTATGTTACCTCTTTTGCTCAACCCCTCTTATAGCGTTGTTAGTTGCAGGTGAAGTTGAAGATTGCTCCATGGTGGACAGGATTAGGTTGGGATATCATGATATCTCTTATTTAATTAATGCATCTATATACTTGGTAAAGCGTGGAAGGCTCGGACTTATGCCTGGTGTTTTGTTCCACTCTTGCCGCCCTAGTTTCCGTCATACCGGTGTTATGTTCCTTAATTTTGCGTTCCTTACGCGGTTGGGTGATTTATGGGACCCCCTTGACAGTTCGCTTTGAATAAAACTCCTCCAGCAAGGCCCAACCTTGGTTTTACCATTTTCCTCACCACCACCTATACTTTTCCCTTGGGAGCGCGCTCTCGAGGGTCATCTTTATTTTAGCCCCCCCCGGGCCAGTGCTTCTCTATGTGCTGGTCCGAACCGAGCTACCTGCGGGGCCACGTCGGGGAAACTTGAGGGCTGGTTTTCCTCGTAGCTAGTCTCATCCGGTGTTGCCCTGAGAATGAGATATGTGCAGATCCTATCGGGATTGTCGGCACATCGGGCGGCTTTGCTGGTCTTGTTTTACCATTGTCAAAATGTCTTGTAAACCGGGATTCCAAGACTGGTCGGGTCTTCCTGGGAGAAGGAATATCCTTCGTTGACCGTGAGAGCTTGTGATGGGCTAAGTTGGGACACCCCTGCAGGGTATAAACTTTCGAGAGCCGTGCCCGCGGTTATGTGGCAGATGGGAATTTGTCCGGTTGTAGAGAACTTGACACTTGACTTAATTAAAATGCATGAACCATGTGTGTAGCCGTGATGGTCTCTTTTTGGCGGAGTCCGGGAAGTGAACACGGTTTTTGGGTTATGTTTGACGTAAGTAGGAGTTCAGGATCACTTCTTGATCATTGCTAGCTTCATGACCGTTCTGTTTGCTTCTCTTCTCGCTCTAATTTGCGTATGTTAGCCACCACATATGCTTAGTCGCTGCTGCAACCTCGCCACTTATCCTTTCCATACCCATTAAGCTTTGCTAGTCTTGATACCCATGGTAATGGGATTGCTGAGTCCTCGTGACTCACAGATTACTACAACACCAGTTGCAGGTGCAGGTTATGCGATGATCATGATGCGAGAGCGATGTTACTTGTTTTGGAGTTCTTCTTCTTCTTCTTCTTCTTCTTCTTCTTCTTCTTCTTCTTCTTCTTCTTCTTCTTCTTCTTCTTCTTCTTCTTCTTCTTCTTCTTCTTCTTCTTCTTCTTCTTCTTCTTCTTCTTCTTCTTCTTCTTCTTCTTCTTCTTCTTCTTCTTCTTCTTCTTCTTCTTCTTCTTCTTCTTCTTCTTCTTCTTCTTCTTCTTCTTCTTCTTCTTCTTCTTCTTCTTCTTCTTCTTCTTCTTCTTCTTCTTCTTCTTCTTCTTCTTCTTCTTCTTCTTCTTCTTCTTCTTCTTCTTCTTCTTCTTCTTCTTCTTCTTCTTCTTCTTCTTCTTCTTCTTCTTCTTCTTCTTCTTCTTCTTCTTCTTCTTCTTCTTCTTCTTCTTCTTCTTCTTCTTCTTCTTCTTCTTCTTCTTCTTCGATCAGGGGTTAGGTTCCTGGTCGGCAGCCTGGGCTAGCAGGGTGGATGTCCTTTGAGCTTCTGTTTGTGTTTCATCCGTAGTCGGATGTTGATCTTATGTATGTTGTATTGATGTATTCATGTGGCATTGTTTGCCTCTTGTATGTATCCCCAACTATTATGTAATGGTACAATGTAATGATATCCACCTTGCAAAAGCGTCTCCAATATGCGCTTCTATCCTTGGTGGAACCTTCGAGTTCCTTTAGGATAGGGTCGCATATTGGGTGTGACAAGGTGATCACTTCCCGATCACAAACAAAACCAACTCTTTGGTTCCCACAACAAGGACCATCTCATGGTCCCAACAATCTTATCATATAACTGGTGCCAACCATATGATTTTAGTGTGCAGGTTTAACTCATTCATGTTGATCCATTGTGTGACCTACTTAGGAGTTGTGTTCATAACCGAGGACGTGGCTATCGATAGATTTAATAAACACTCTGCAGAGGTTAGTACACTGTAACCACAACACGGAACCCATGGCCTCACACACCCTGGACCAATGGCATTCCAAAAGAACCAACCCATTCCATGACACTCTCTCGGCCACTCCGACCAACTCCCCTTTGGGCTAAGTCCTGGGTGGCCCCGATGTCAACCAATATTACATCCAACGGTTACCGTCATGGCAAAACAATCAACGGTCCCAAACGGGACAAGGTACCATAACAACAACAGACACATAAGGTTATGTCTGCTTACCGGGCTAGGGTACCACACACCCATAACCTTCCCTTGTTGGAGGCACGGACCAAAGGCATAACAACAGACCGAATAAGGGCCTACCCATAAAGGCAAATGTGGTTGCACTGGGAAGTTCGATTCAGTGGCACCATGACTCGATCAACAATTATGTTCAAGTTGGATTATCATCAGGTTTAACTTAAAACAAAAGAAATCGATCCATAGTATGCCATGATCATGCAACTACACGACATGCAACCATAAGCACATATCACTGAAACGGAATGGATCAACATCATAGGATCACTAGGCATGCACTATTAATCATCTTGAGGCACTGGTTTTAACTTCATCATTTTTAGTTATCACAAGACCATAATGAGTATATGAATAATAAAGCATTATATGAAAATAACTCCGGTCACCTTCCAACCATAGTCATGCTATAAAAGTATAACTACTGCATCCATCCAGTTCATGCCATCAAGTACTACAGCAAGCTAAGCATATCAAGCAAGACAAGTGAAATAATTTGAGCAAAGCTATTTAAATGATTTAAATGCATGAAAATTCATATTCAAGTCAGAAAAATCATAGATATTGAAATGACACCATGCAAATATTTGTATGGCTTGCCTTAGCACAAAGGAGGGTCACACTCCTCCTTGTTCTCCTCTAGGCAAGCTCCTCCTTCTGAAAAACATTTAAAACAACAAAAAGAAAGTATAAAAAACCACTCCGAAATTCACTAGAAATTCTAGATAGCAAGGAAAAATCTCAAATTTTGGTGTGCTATTAGAATATTTCAATACAAACACAATGCAAAAACATCAACTCATTTGGATTTATTATTTAGGAGTTAGAGCTGGTCAAAGTTTCTGGTCAAATTGAACTAAATTTAAATAAAAAGAAAAAGACCTGGGGGTGACGTCGAAGGCGTAATCCCGTGGGGCGCCACCACTTATACCTCTTTGGGGGCGGCTGAGTGGCTGACAGTGGGCCCCTGCTGTCGGTTTTGAAGAGAGAGAGTGAAAAAGAAGAATGGCGGTGGTTCGTCGGTGTTTCTCCGGCAAGGAGAGGTCGGCCGTCGATTTGAGAGGGAGGGGTAGATGCACAAGACTACGGCGTGTCTACACGTACCCGAAACACGGTGAGAGGTGGTCAGAGCTGCTCAAAAACAACGTCTCTAGTGGCGGCGGCGGACGGGGTTCACCGAAGATGAAGAAGACGGTGAGGTTAGGCAATTCCAGGGGCTCTAACGGGGTCGTCTAGCTCTAGTGGATCACGACGAACACGTTGGAGTGGTTGGATGAGCTTGAGGGGCTCTGGAGGGTTGGGGAGCATCAAAGGGGATTCGCCAGCGAGCTCGGGTTGGGGACGGCAGCTAGAGGCCTACCCGTCCAGGTTGCGGCTATTCTACGGTGCTTTGGTGGTTGGGTGAGTGCGGTGAGGAGCTCGGAGAGGCGGCTAAGGGCTCTATTTATAGGTGAGGCGAGGAGGGGATTGAGAGATCAAGCGGTCTCTCTGGAAGCGATGCACGGCAACGAGGAGCGCTAGTGAGAGGGGGAGAAGATGTCATGGCTCATGCGACCAGTGTGGGAGAGAGGAGATGAGCATAGGACGCGGGTGGCGACGAGCACAGGGGCATGGGTGCACTATGCGCTCGGCTACGTCGTGCCCGTTCTCATTGCAGCGAGCTTCGGCGTCGGCGAGCGGCAGGGAGGAGTTAATGGCGTTGAGACAAGGGTGTTGGCGCGGGGCAGCATGTTGCGGCAAGCGAGAAAGCAAGCACAGACGCAACAGGGGCGTCGGTGGCGTCTAGAGCTCGCCGAACGCATGCCAACGCGCTTGCCACACGCGGTCACTGCGTCAACTCTGGCACCACGTGACGTAGTGCATTAAAATCTTGTCTGGGGTGTTGTTCGTGCGAGACTAGATCGATCCACATGATTGAGTTAAGCACATGTCGACTAGGTGTGACTGTGGACTCTTGTCATGTTTCTGGACAAAAACTTTGGAGCTTAATAGAGAAAGATCTAGAGGGAGTTAGGAGCTCATTTTTGGTGGTGAAGGGTTTCTTAGGAGGGTAATGAAGTCCTCAAAGAATCAGCTTCACAGGATCAAGGAATAATGCACTTCCTTTGTAAAGTGCATTTTCTGGCCAAAACAAAAAATATTTTCTGTAGCAAAACTATTCCACATAACCATGAAATATTTTTGCATAGGGAGGTGTGCCAAGGTGCAAAGAATATTCAGGAATTTTCTCAGATTTTTGTGAGCAAGAAAAATGAGGGTTGCTTTGGAGCATATGTGACTGAAGTGTGGTTTCAAACAGGAAATGAATATTTTTCATTTAAGCAAAATATTCCAATGGCCATATTTGTGTATATCAGAGAGGTAATGAGTTTTTTGAGAGGGTGGTGAGTCACTTGGGTGAAAATTAAGGGTATGCCCAAGTGGTTTGGTCCATTTGAGTTGATTCAAAATCCCAAATTCATATAAAAAAGGCAATGAAGTCCAGAAAAAGAAAAAGGGCAAAAACCAGGGTGTCACACAGCTGGAGCTGCCTACTTCACCGGGCCGCAAGATAGGTCGTACACTCATCAAATCACTTTATTTAGGCGTTAGTTGTCTGAATTTTTTAGTCTGGGCCAATCGATTCCCAATGGGAAGTAGCACCGCTCGAGGCGGCGGAGCTCCTAGGCTGCCGGTTGGCTGGTGTCTAACGTAAGGGTGCAGGGGCGCAAGTTCACCGCGGAAGCAACGCTTACATGGATATCTTAGAGTTGCGTGGGTTGAACATACTGCCACCGCCGGATTTGGATGACGACGAGTCTTTGTGGATTGGCCGAGGGCGGTGCAACCACTGCAGTGCGGTGGGGCGGGGAGCGGTGTTTTGGTCGGAGCTCTCGCGGCCATGGACGACAGAGGCAGGTTGCTCTATCGGTGGTCGCTGGCTGTTCGGGGAAGATTCTGAACAGTGTTAGCCGGGAGGCACAAGACGACCATCAAGCCATCCGACATAGATCGGATAGTACCAAAATAAAATAAAATCGTGTGACCCCAATTTAGTCTTCAGTCAACAGACATGTGACCACTCTCGTACCTTACTGTTGATCACTTAGGGTATTTCTTCAGATCAGAGATATGTGTCATTCTTAACATTATGTGTTTTCTGCATCTTCAGCCACACCGTCTTCCTTCTCACCGCAGCTGCTCCAACAAGGGAAGCATACACCAGAAGGGAGTTATAGTCCCCACTCAACACTTCCTTGCATCGAATGCGTGTGCTCGACATGGATATAGCCACAACAACTGCAGGGCCATCGACAAGTCAGCACATGATGCTCACTCCTATGGATGGCAGCCAGATAGGTTGTACCCTCATCTTACTTGTGTGCAACATTTATGGCTTTGTTATTCATCTAAGCATGGAAAATAGATTATCACATTTCACTACATATTCAAGCTGATCTCTTACAGGTCTTGTTTAGGAGTTAACGTTGTTCCATAGTTCAGCTAAGAGACTTGTCGTGGAATTGTCACGGCGGATGTCCTAGTGTGAGGACATAGTTATGGATCCATCGGAACTAGGTTAGCTTAAAGGGGTTAAACGGGACAAAGGACACATGGAGTTTATACTGGGTTGGCCCCTTGCGGTGAAGGTAAAGGCCTAATCCAGTTTGAGGTGGTATTGCTTTTGTCTCGATTACCAGGGAGCGAATACGCTTGTCCTGGCTTTCGATCTCTTGTTTTCTTACCCGGAACCGCTGCCGGGTCATCCCTTTATATACACAGGTTGACGCCTGGCAGCTCACAGAGTTCCGGCCAGCTCATAAACAACGTGTCCGGCTCGGTGACTAAATATACTTGCCTTACAATACAAGTCATACACATATGGCGGTTTAGCCCTATGGGCCTTAAGTCGCCTTTGGGCTTTGGGCCCTTGACAAGTCTGCTTCATGAACCGCCATCTTCAATATCTTCATGGGCTTTGTATTGATGAACTGCCATTGGTATAACCCGGCCCCTCATGGGTGGGTCATACCCAATAGTCATATCCCCAACACTAGGCCCCAGATTGATTTGAACTTGTTCAGGTCAATATTCAACACTTAGAAAAATCCTTCTTCCTTTATTCTTGCGAGATCTCATAACCTGCCATGACGTCACCTGCTGCGATTGTGGTAACCCGCCGTGTCGTCACCTGTCATTAATATCACACAAAGCCTAAATCTTTTCTTTTAATGAAGTTCCAAAAAGCAAGGCGTCCGCATTGTCACATATCCATTTCTTGGTCTCCTCGATTCCCGCGCATGTCACTTATCCTTCTAGCATTATAAATAGGGCCAAGGGTTCCTTTTCACTCTCCCCCTGCCTTCTCGTCTTCAACCTCGTGACACATGTGCGCATCTGAACACCGCCACCGCCGGCCTCGTCAACTTCTTCAACTCCGGCCGCTACATCGACCTGAATGAGACCAGAGAAACATGACGCTTCTCCGCTGCTAAGTGGACCTAGTAAGCATCTTATCCTCCTCGCCATAGATCTCCATTAGGGTTTGTGAAGTTCTTCGGAGTTCTTCATCGTTCTTCACTGCACCTATGTTTACTTCTTACTTGGATCCAAAGATGGCCTTAAAAATGTGCGGAATTTGTTTCTATACCTTCTCTTAATCACCGAATATGCTTCCCAGATGCAGAAATTCTGTCAACATGCTAGTTCTTCCACTGCTGTGATACTAGGTTTTGATTTTATTTTATTTTCCGAACAACATCAGATCCAAAATAGACTGCACCAATCTGTAAAACCTGTTTATCCAACACTTAGCAAAATTTTTCTTCTTGATAGATCTTAACCATCAGTATTGTCATGGCGGCTTACATCACCAGTTATAGCTAGTCATATGTCATTAGGCCCCATTTAAGTCACCAATATATACTATGACTTTTATCTCCGGCTTAGCAAATCAACTTAAACCGGCCATATTTCTTTTAGGCTTTTCCCTTACGATGCCGAAGACTGTTACCTCATGCAATTAGGTTCCTTCCATTGTCACCAAAAATACGCTCAAGGACTTTGCCAGCAAAAGATGTCCTGCCTTGGCGTGCTCCCAAGCCAAATGAGAAAAAACCTCAGCCGCGGGATGGTGAGGTCATTGTTTTTACTGGTCATATGAACCGGGGCTTCTCACCGCCTGGATCCAAGTTTTTCCAAGATGTTCTGTACTTCTTTGAACTACATCCTCAAGATATCGGACCCAACTCCGTGTCAAACATCTATAGTTTTCAAGTATTCTGTGAAGTATACCTTCAGGAGGAGGCCAGTGTTGAACTCTTCAGGGAATATTTTTTTCTGAACTGGCAGAACGAATTTACCAATGGCCCCAGCTTAGGACTTGGCAGGGTCTCAATTCAATGGAGAAGAGCTGCTACCTTCCCCTATGCTCATCTGCCAAGCCACCCCAAAGATTGGAACTAGACATGGTTTTATTTTAAAGACACCTCTCCAGCTGACGAGAATCCACTACTGGGTTATCGTGTCCAGCGACTCGATCCAAAACATCATCTTCCTGAAAAGCTTACCACTACTGAACGTGCCAAACTTGCACCCACTATCGCAAAGGTCAAAGCCCTGCTGGGGAATGATGTAACATCCCAAATTTTCAATTTGGATTGTTATACATTAGATCATCATGCATATCATATTTTCTTGCATTTTGTTGATCCTAGAAATTTCACGCAACTCAAGGACCCTTGGAGAGAGTTGGAGATTTTGAAATTTTCGTATTTGAGTTCTCTCAAAATTATGAAAAGAGGATCATTTGAATTTATTTATTTAATCTTCAAATATTTTTCCAATCAAAAATAAGAGAGAGAATAATATGACTTTCCCAAAAAATTTAGGAAAAATGAAGATTTAATAAATAAATCCAATTTTGAATTTTTCTCGGAGTTTGTTGCCTTAGGGAAAAATGTGTGTTTTCAAAAATTGCATTTTAGGCCCCGAGTAAAAGTTCATTTTGTTCGACTCATTTTTAGGAGTCGGGGAAAATTTACTTTATTAATTTTTTTAGGAGTTCATTTAGATTTTTTTTTCTGTATTTTTCTGCGCGCAAAACCGATTTAAAAAAAAATCTGCAGCGCCTTGGGCCAAAGGCCCAAGCCGCAAGCCGCCAAGCCAGCGGCCGGCTGGCCAAGGCCATCGCTAGCGCACCGCGCCAGGGAGCCGCCGCCGCTTCTTTTTGGAAGTCCTAGTAGGACTTTTGTCCTACTTCCGTTTATTCCTTTTTTGTTTCTAGATCTTTTCCCTCTTGTTTCCTAATCCTAGTCTATTTCTTGCCCCCTACCCCAAGCAAAACCCTCCCCTCCCCAATATAAATACCCAAGCACCCCCCCCCCTCTAACACATCAAACCAACACCTCTCCTCTCCTCTTCTCTGCAGCAGCAGCAGCACAGCACCACCGCCGCCGCCGCCACCCACCGCGCCGCGCCGCCGCCGCCCCACACCCGCGCCGCCACCCAGCGCCGCCACCCCTCACCAGCGCCGCCGCCGCCGCTTGCCACCGCCGCCGCCAAGTGCCGCCGCCACCCAATGCTGCCGCCGCCGGAGCCCCTCGCCTCTTCGAGGTACTAGCCCCGTGCCGCATCACCTTTTCTTTTCCTTGGTTCGGTTTTTCGTAAATCGTTCCGGTTTCCGTTCCGGTTTCTAGATCGGTTTTTTGTTTCGGTTTTCTTTCCGAAACCCTAGATCGGTTTTTCTCGCCGGTTTTTCTTTCCGGTTTTGTTTAGCGAGCGTTCGTCGGACCGTTCGTCTTAACGAGCATGATCACCGGTTTGCCTTGGTTAATGAACGTCCGTTCGTTCAACCGTTCGTCGTTTTCTTTCTCATCGGATTTATTCCGCTATTTTCTGATAGCGATTTCAGATCCGATTTTCTTTCTAGCCTATCTTCTCGCTCGTTTATCGGAATCAGGTGATTCAAGCGCCTGGAGTTTCGCCTCGAAACCGCCGTTCCGACTAATCAACTTGAACCAAGTTTTGCTACTATAAAATTTGACTTAGTTTCAACTTGCTAGAACCGAGTTGTTTTCTTTCGTCGTTTGACTTTCGTTGCTTTATTTGATTCGATCCTTTTTGCCACCAGGGTTCTTAAGTTGAACTTTCTGGTTAGATCTTTTATTCGAGATTTACCTGTGCATTAGATGAGTACTTATTGTATGCTTGTTGTTTGTTTGCGATAGATCACCCGGAGTGCACCGCTTGTTACTTCGAGTCTCTAGGTTTCGCGGATCGTCGGCAAGGCAAGTAACACTTGATCATATCTTTTCTACTACCCAGTTTTTATGCATTAGATCAATCCTCAAACATTGCATGATTAGGATATAATTAAATTGTGGGATGGGAAGTAGATGAGGTAGTACCTATCACCTGTATTACTTATGAAACCTTTGGGAGTTACTTCTGCGTTTGCTTAATATGCTATGCTATGCTAGTAGACGTGGATTGGGTGAGTGATATCCATGACAGATGTGAGTTTGTTAATTAACGGTTTATCTAAGGTGGCAACTTAAATACACATCTGGGTGGATTGAGGCACCTGGAGTTACCAGGACTTGCCTGTTTTTTTTGGAAATCCCGGAGGTACCGTGTGATTTTCCTATGGACCGCCACCCAGGCTCAAAGGGATCATAAGATAATTCATACTAGTAACTTACGTGTGCAGCCACAAGCCATTATGGGCTCTGGCATAGTTGACTAAGTCGTGCGAACTCTTATGGTGGTGGACTAGCAGATGTAGGGGATGTAGGTGTACCGGTCCACCCATCGTAAGGTGCTAGCGCTTCTGAAAGACTATGTCTCGGTCATCCGTTTCTTAAACACCATGTAGTGCAAGAAACCAAGCGGAGGCGATCGAGTCTTGTGGGGAAAAGTTCGCAAACCTCTGCAGAGTGTACCAACTAATCATGATTAGCCGTGTCCCCGGTAATGGGCGTCTTGAGTATCTAGTACTTGGATTATCCTGTTGAATCTCAACATGTTACTTCTAATTAATATTGTTGGGTTTTAAATGAGTATTTTTAATTGGGATTGAGAATGCTGTCAACCATTCTCAATGTTTAACAACTACCATGATAGTTAAATAAATTTATTCCTTTGAAGTAGGGAAAAATTGGCTTTTCGCAAAACTGTAACCATAGAGCTTTTCCACCAGCCAAATATGCATGTAGTATAGCCAATACTCATTATTTCTCTCTATGTGTTACATTGCCAGCATATTCCATGTGCTGACCCGTTTTCGGGCTGCAACTTTTCATGTTGCAGACTTTTCAAACGACGAATAAGGTGCTTTTAGGTCGTGCTTCTATACTCAGTGATGCCGTTGGAGTTGATGGACTCACTTATCTTCCAAGTCTTCCGCTGTTATCGTTATTAGATGGCCTTAACCATGATTATTGAAATAAGTCCTCTTTTGGGACATCGATGTAATAAGTGTGTGATTGCTACTCTGCTATAAATCCTTCGAAGTACTGTGTGGTGTCAGCATTACTGATCCAGGGATGACACCGGAGCACAGAGACTTGATCCATTCGGGTCGGGTCGCTACAGAGATGGTATCAGAGCACACACTGACTGTAGGACACGACCACTAAGTTAAAGCCATAGATCACTATTCTCTTCTCATTTTCTAACTCCTCATCTTTTCTACTCTTTTAGGATGACGGATGCAAAGATCAAGTATGCTCAACCAGATGAAGGTACACCATTTGGATTTCACTTGAAGGAAGTCGCCAGGTACCTGAACATTGGACTACCAAGCTTCACAGGGACTTTCAACGCCACTCTGCCTGAAGAGGAGCGCTGGAAGATTCAAGCCCATGTTCCGGGAAGGACATTCGCCCCAATCACCAAGCCTATAGATAGTGTTTTCAGTGCACCAACCTGGAGTCTGGGAAAGCGCATGGCAGCTCATATCACCATGGGACGCATTGGAGAAGTTTATCAAGAAGACCTCAAGGACACTATCTACCAAATTTGCGGACGCAGGAATGAAGACTGGGAGATAGTCAGCACCAAGAAGGATAGATCCATTGCAGCTTTCATCCAAGAGTTAAACCAGCACAGTCGACGCCAGGAGAACCAGATGTGCAATGATATGATAGAGTTGAAGAATGCGAAGGGAAGGATCATCGAACTTGAAGGAGAACTGAAGTCTAAACGCAAGGACTACATGGACGAGATCGTAGCTGTAGCAAAGCACAATAACGATCTTAAGTATGAGATTGAAGAACTCAAGAAGAAATTAGCACTCAAGAATGAAGACAAGTGCGTCGACTGTCCGAGCAACTACATCATCATCGACGATACCGATTCAGATCCAAGCGAGCCCGACTTTGAAGACGAAGCTGGAGCAGACATCATGGAGTCTTCCACTTGTTCAAATTAATAGATGACCCCACATATTAGTAGTATTCCCTCCATGTAAACATTATAGTACACGCACTTTTGCGATAGTTAGACCGGTGTATGCCCTTTGATTGAATGAATGAAGTGATTTTGTGTGCATTTGTCTCATGAGCATTCGGGTAGTGTTTTCTCCCTAGACCCCACTCTATTCTTAATTTCTCGTCTTTTCTAAACCCTTCATATGCCTCCGAGACTGTCTACTCAGATTCTTAAAACCCCTATACTAGTAAGCTCACCAGGAGCGGAGTATATGGCCAGACAAGGATGTTTTCAAGTGCCATTGAGTATAGGAAGGCATGTGTTTCCGATGGATTTGATCATTCTGGAATCCCAAGGATTGGATGTGATTCTAGGTATGGATTGGCTGTCGATGTATGGAGGAAACATCGATTGCGCAAGTAGAATGATTTTGCTCACAACGCCAGAAGGAAGAAGGATTAGGTATGTATCACGGCATGAGCCGAGGAGAGCTCATGTAAATTGCCTATCAGGAGTTGTGCAGGAAGAGGTGCCAGTAGTGAAGGATTACCCTGATGTATTTCCTGAGGAATTGCCAGGAATGCCACCGGATAGAGACATTGAGTTTTTGATTGAGCTGTTGCCAGGTACAGGCCCGATATCGAAGCGACCATACAGGATGCCCGCACAGGATTTGGCGGAAATCAAGAAACAGATTAAGGAGCTGTTGGATAAAGGTTATATACGCCCAAGTTCTTCGCCTTGGGGATCACCCGTACTATTAGTGGAGAAGAAGGATGGATCGCTAAGGATGGTTGTTGATTATCGTGGATTGAATGCAGTAACCATCAAGAACAAGTACCCACTACCAATGATAAATGATCTGTTTGATCGTTTGCAAGGAGCTAAAGTGTTTTCCAAGATCGATTTGCGAGCAGGGTACCATCAGTTGAAGATTCGAGAGCAGGACATACCTAAGACAACATTTACCACAAGATATGGACTGTATGAGTACACCGTTATGTCATTTGGACTGACTAACGCACCGGCCTATTTCATGAACCTGATGAACAAAGTGTTTATGGAGTTTTTGGATAAGTTCGCCATGGTGTTCATTGATGATATTCTGGTTTTCTCGAAGAATGAAGAGGAACATAAGGAACATTTGCGATTGGTTTTGGAGAAACTAAGGGAACATCAGTTATATGCCAAGTTCAGCAAATGTGAGTTTTGGCTAAAGGAAGTTGGATTTCTCGAACATGTTATATCCGGAGAAGGTATCGCAGTAGACCCCACCAAAGTAGTCACTGTGACCAATTGGGAAGCACCAATGACAGTTGGAGAGATCCGGAGTTTTCTTGGACTCGTAGGATACTACCGGAGATTCATTGAGAATTTCTCAAGGATTGCAAAACCTATGACGGAGTTGCTGAAAAAGGATACCAAGTTCATATGGACTGAGGACTGTGAGGCAAGTTTTCAGGAGTTGAAGAAAAGATTGGTTACCTCAACAGTGTTGATTTTGCCAGATCAGACCAAGGATTATGAGGTGTATTGTGACGCTTCATGTCGAGGACTTGGAGCAGTGCTTATGTAGGAAGGAAGAGTTGTTTCGTATGCTTCACGACAACTGAAACCTCATGAATTAAATTATGCCACACATGATTTGGAGTTAGCAGCCGTAGTGCATGCATTGAAGACATGGAGACATTTCCTCATTGGAAATCATTGTGAGGTATACACGGATCACAAGAGTTTGAAGTACATTTTCACGCAGAAGGAGTTAAACCTTAGACAAAGGAGATGGTTGGAACTCATCAAGGATTATGATACGAGATTGCATTATCATCCCGGAAAGGCTAATGTAGTAGCTGACGCATTGAGCCGCAAGAGCCATGCCAATACGCTATTGACTGGAGAAATACCAAAGGAATTAGCAGAAGATCTTCGTGAGCTATGTTTGGAAATAGTTCCGAGAGGCTACGTAGCAGCATTGGATATTTAGTCTACCTTGATAGATAAAATCAGGGAAGCTCAGAAAAATGACAAGGAGATCGCGGAGATAAAGGAGAAAATGAGCGAAGGAAAAGCAAAGGGATTTCGTGAGGATGAGCACGATACCCTATGGTTCGAGGACCGTGTATATGTGCCAAATGACCCCGAGATCAGGAAGTTAATTTTGCAAGAGGCACATGATTCATCCTATTCGATTCACCCAGGAAATACCAAGATGTATTTGGATTTGAAGGAAACATTCTGGTGGACCGGAATGAAGAAGGATATTGCGGAGTATGTAGCAGTTTGTGATGTATGTCAGAGAGTGAAGGCAGAACATCAGAAGCCAGCTGGATTGTTGCAACCATTGCCGATACCCAAATGGAAGTGGGATAAACTAGGCATGGATTTCATCACAGGTTTGCCAAAGACTCGTTCAGGCTATGACTCGATTTGGGTTATAGTCGACCGCTTGACGAAGGTAGCGCATTTCATTCCAGTCAAGACTACCTATAGCAGTGCTAAGTTGGCAAAGATATACATGACCAGAATTGTGTGTTTGCACGGAGTTCCGAGGAGTATCGTATCAGATAGAGGAACCCAATTTACCTCAAAGTTTTGGAATCAGTTGCATGAAACGTTAGGAACCAGGCTAGAATTCAGTACAACTTTTCACCCACAGACAGATGGACAGACTCAGAGAGTCAATCAGATTTTGGAGGATATGCTGAGAGCTTGTGCACTAGACTATGGATCTAGTTGGGACGATAACTTGCCGTATGCTGAATTTTCTTATAACAACAGTTACCAAACCAGCTTGAAGATGGCACCTTTCGAAGCTTTATACGGAAGGAGGTGCAGGACACCGTTGTCATGGGACGAAGTTGGAGACCGTCAGTTGTTTGGACCAGATTTGATCAAGGAGTCTGAACAGAAAGTTAAGTTGATTCGCGATAGGCTCAAGGTAGCCCAGTCCAGACAGAAGAGCTATGCAGATTCAAAACGCAAGGCGATAGAATATGAAGTTGGAGACAGAGTTTATGTTAGAGTATCCCCACTTCGAGGAGTTAAGCGTTTTGGAGTTAAAGGAAAATTAGCACCACGTTTTGTTGGACCGTATAAGATTTTGCAACGCATGGGAGAAGTTGCTTATAAGTTGGAATTACCAGAAGGACTGTCAGGAGTTCATGACGTATTCCATGTTTCCCAGCTGAAGAGACGTCACACCGAGATGGCAGAAGTACCGCTAAGAGATAGAGTGCCACTTGAAGCAATTCAGTTGAAGGATGATTTAACGTATGAGGAGAAACCAGTCAGGATTCTCGAATATGCCAGCAGAGTTACTCGCAGCAAGGTTATCAAGTTTTGCAAGGTTCAGTGGAGCCACCACACGGAGGATGAAGCCGCCTGGGAGAGAGAAGAAGATTTTCTCAAGGACCACCCTCACCTATTTTCTAGCCAACCCGAATCTCGAGGGCGAGATTCATCTTAAGGGGGGTAGGTTTCTCTGTAGCGATCCGACCCGAATGGATCAAGTCTCTGTGCTCCGGTGTCATCCCTGGATCAGTAATGCTGACACCACACAGTACTTCGAAGGATTTATAGTAGAGTAGCAATCACACACTTATTACATCGATGTCCCAAAAGAGGACTTATTACAATAATCATGGCTTAAGGCCATCTAATAACGATAACAGCGGAAGACTTGGAAGATAAGTGAGTCCATCAACTCCAACGGCATCACTGAGTATAGAACCACGACCTAAAAGCACCTTATTCGTCGTCTGAAAAGTCTGCAACATGAAAAGTTGCAGCCCGAAAACGGGTCAGCACATGGAATATGTTGGCAATGTAACACATAGAGAGAAATAATGAGTATTGGCTATACTACATGCATATTTGGCTGGTGGAAAAGCTCTATGGTTACAGTTTTGGGAAAAGCCAATTTTTCCCTACTTCAAAGGAATAAATTTATTTAACTATCATGGTAGTTGTTAAACATTGAGAATGGTTGACAGCATTCTCAATCCCAATTAAAAATACTCATTTAAAACCCAACAATATTAATTAGAAGTAACATGTTGAGATTCAACAGGATAATCCAAGTACTAGATACTCAAGACGCCCATAACCGGGGACACGGCTAATCATGATTAGTTGGTACACTCTGGAGAGGTTTGCGCACTTTTCCCCACAAGACTCGATCGCCTCTGCTTGGTTTCTTGCACTACATGGTGTTTAAGAAACGGATGACCGAGACATAGTCTTTCAGAAGCGCTAGCACCTTACGATGGGTGGACCGGTACACCTACATCCCCTACATCTGCTAGTCCACCACTATAAGAGTTCGCACGACTTAGTCAACTATGCCAGAGCCCATAATGGCTTGTGGCTGCACACGTAAGTTACTAGTATGAATTATCTTATGATCCCTTTGAGCCTGGGTGGCGGTCCATAGGAAAATCACACGGTACCTCCAGGATTTCCAAAAAAATAGGCAAGTCCTGGTAACTCCAGGTGCCTCAATCCACCCAGATGTGTATTTAAGTTGCCACCTTAGATAAACCTTTAATTAACAAACTCATATCTGTCATGGATATCACTAACCCAATCCACATCTACTAGCATAGCATAGCATATTAAGCAAACGCAGAAGTAACTCCCAAAGGTTTCATAAGTAATACAGGTGATAGGTACTACCTCATCTACTTCCCATCCCACAATTTAATTAGATCCTAATCATGCAATGTTTGAGGATTGATCTAATGCACAAAAACTGGGTAGTATAAAAGATATGATCAAGTGTTACTTGCCTTGCTGACGATCCGCGAAACCTAGAGACTCGAAGTAACAAGCGGCGCACTCCGGGTGATCTATCGCAGACAAACAACAAGCATACAATAAGTACTCATCTAATGCACAGGTAAATCTCGAATAAAAGATCTAACCAGAAAGTTCAACTTAAGAACCCTGGTGGCAAAAAGAATCGAATCAAATAAAGCAACGAAAGTCAAACGACGAAAGAAAACAACTCGGTTCTAGCAAGTTTAAACTAAGTCAAATTTTACAGTAGCAAAACTTGGTTCAAGTTGATTAGTCGGAACGGCGGTTTCGAGACGAAACTACAGGCGCTTGAATCACCTGATTCCGATAAACGAGCGAGAAGATAGACTAGAAAGAAAATCGGATCTGAAATCGCTATCAAAAAATAGCGGAATAAATCCGATGAGAAAGAAAACGACGAACGGTTGAACGAACGGACGTTCATTAACCAAGGCAAACCGGTGATCACGCTCGTTAAGACGAACGGTCCGGCGAACGCTCGCTAAACAAAACCGGAAAGAAAAACCGGCGAGATAAACCGATCTAGGGTTTCGGAAAGAAAACCGAAACGAAAAACCGATCTAGAAAACCGGAACGGAAGCCGGAACGATTTACGAAAAACCGAACCGAGGAAAAGAAATGGTGACGCGGCGCGGGGCTAGTACCTCGAAGAGGCGAGGGGCTCCGGCGGCGGCGGCACTTGGCGGCGGCGGTGGCAAGCGGCGGCGGCGGCGCTGGTGAGGGGCGGTGGCGCTGGGTGGCGGCGCGGGTGTGGGGCGGCGGCGGCGCGGCGCGATGGGTGGCGGCGGCGGCGCGGCGCGGTGGGTGGCGGCGGCGGCGCGGCGCGGTGGGTGGCGGCGGCGGCGCTGCGCTGTTGCTGCGGAGGAGGAGAGGAGAGGAGAGGTGTTGGTTTGATTTGTTAGTGGGGGGGTGCTTGGGTATTTATATTGGGGAGGGGAGGGTTTTGCTTGGGGTAGGGGGCAAGAAATATTCTAGGATTAGGAAACAAGAGGGAAAAGATCTAGAAACAAAAAACGGAATAAACGGAAGTAGGACTTCCAAAAAGAAGTGGCGGTGGCTCCCTGGCGCGGTGCGCTAGCGATGGCCTTGGTCGGCCGGCCGCTGGCTTGGCGGCTTGGGCCTTTGGCCCAAGGCGCTGCATAATTTTTTTTAAATCGGTTTCACGCGCAGAAAAATACAGAAAAAAAAATCTAAACGAACTCCAAAATTAATAAAGTAAATTTTCCCCGACTCCTAAAAATGAGTCGAACAAAATGAACTTTTACTCAGGGCCTAAAATGCAATTTTTAAAAACACGCATTTTTCCCTAAGGCAACTAACTCCGAGAAAAATCCAAAATTGGATTTATTTATTAAATCTTCATTTTTCCTAATTTTTTTGGGAAAGTCATATTATTCCCTCTCTTATTTTTGATTGGAAAAATATTTGAAGATTAAATAAATAAATTCAAATGATCCTCTTTTCATAATTTTGAGAGAACTCAAATACGAAAATTTCGAAATCTCCAACTCTCTCCGAGGGTCCTTGAGTTGCGTCAAATTTCTAGGATCAACAAAATGCAAGAAAATATGATATGCATGATGATCTAATGTATAACATTCCAAATTGAAAATTTGGGATGTTACAATTGAGTTAACTGGAGTTGACTTGGTTCGGTGCTGGGTTTCTTGGCGAATCATACCCTTGAGCACCGATCCGGCTTAATGTGCACTTATACGGATGATGCAAAAGATCCACTGCGCTACAGCTCCGATTGTTTAACTGATAATGCAGTCAATGAAATGACAAAGACCCTTCTGAACAAGAGCCTAGAAGACTGCAGCAAAGTGGGATTAAGCCCTTTCTACGAACTCAACTCGCCACCAGATGTGAGTCTCTAAATCACTTATTTTACCTTATCATTTAAATGTTCTATTAATTCAACCTTTGATGATTTTCACAGGCTGAATCCAATTTTTGGAATAAAGAATATGACCATGAAGCTGCCAAGAAGGCGAGGGCCAAAACGAAAGCCGCAAGAGAACCGCCAAGAAGAACAAGAAGAAATTAAGCGCTTCCGAGATGTTTGAACTGGATGACAGCTCTGAGTTGGAGGTAGCTCTTGATTCCCCTTGGCTCCTTTTTCAACTATCTTATTGACACTGATTATCATCAGGATGACACGGGGGCCAGTCAAGTGGTCGAAGAAGAGGTAACTATCATTTCCTCTGACTTAGGGCCTTTGCCAAGACAGAAAATTCAATGGGTAACCCGGAAAGTAAGCTTTTCACACCCCTTAGCTCATTTGGATCCTTGATACGTCTCCAACGTATCTATAATTTTTGATTGTTCCATGCTATTATATTACCCCTTTTGGATGTTTATGGGCTTTATTTTACACATTTATATCATTTTTGGGACTAACCTACTAACCGGAGGCCCAGCCCATATTGCTGTTTTATTCCCTGTTTCAGTATTTCGAAGAAAAGGAATATCAAACGGAGTCCAAACGGAATGAAACCTTCAGCAGCGTGATTTTTTGGAAGAATATGATCCGGGAGACTTGGAGTTCACATCAGAAGATCCTCGAGGAGTCCACGAGATAGGAGGGCGCGCCCCCCTACTGGGCGCGCCGCCCTGTCTCGTGGGCCCCTCGAGCACCTCCCGACCGACTACTTTTGCCTATATATGCCTACGTACCCTAAAACCATCAGAAATCAAGATAGATTGGGAGTTCTGCCGCCGCAAGCCTCTACAGCCACCAAAAACCTCTCGGGAGCCCGTTCCGACACTCTGCCAGAGGGGGAATCCATCACCGGTGGCCATCTTCATCATCCTGGCGCTCTCCATGATGAGGAGGGAGTAGTTCACCCTCGGGGCTGAGGGTACGTACCAGTAGCTATGTGTTTGATCTCTCTCTCTCTCTCTCTCTCGTGTTCTCTCTCATGTTCCCTCTATGGCACGATCTTGATGTATCCCGAGCTTTGCTATTGTATTTGGATCTTATGATGTTTCTCCCCTCTACTCTCTTGTGATGAATTGAGTTTCCCCTTTGAAGTTATCTTATCGGATTGAGTCTTTTATGAGAACACTTGATGTATGTCTTGCCGTGTTTATCTATGGTGACAATGTGATATCACGTGCCTCTTGATGTATGTTTTGGTGACCAACTTGCGGGTTCCGCCCATGAACCTATGCATAGGGGTTGGCACACGTTCTTGACTCTCTGGTACAAACTTTGGGGCACTCTTTGAAGTACTTTGTGTTGGTTGGATGAATCTGAGATTGTGTGATGCATATCGTATAATCATGCCCACGGATACTTGAAGTGACAATGGAGTATCTAGGTGACATTAGGGTTTTGGTTGATTTGTGTCTTAAGGTGTTATTCTAGTACGAACTCTTTTATAGATTGATCCGAAAGAATAACTTTGAGGTGGTTTCATACCCTACCATAATCTCTACGTTTATTCTCCGCTATTAGTGGCTTTGGAGTGACTCTTTGTTGCATGTTGAGGGATTGTTATATGATCTATCTATGTTATTATTGTTGAGAGAACTTGCACTAGTGAAAGTATGAACCCTAGGCCTTGTTTCCTATGATTGCAATACCGTTTACGCTCACTTTTATCATTAGTTACCTTGCTGTTTTATATTTTCAGATTACAAAAACCTATATCTACCATCCATATTGCACTTGTATCACCATCTCTTAGCCGAACTAGTGCACCTATACAATTTACCATTGTATTGGATGTGTTGGGGACACAAGAGACTCTTTGTTATTTGGTTGCAAGGTTGCTTGAGAGAGACCATCTTCATCCTACGCCTCCTACGGATTGATAAACCTTAGGTCATCCACTTGAGGGAAATTTGCTACTGTCCTACAAACATGTGCACTTGCAGGCCCAACAACGTCTACAAGAAGAAGGTTGTGTAGTAGACATCAAGCTCTTTTTTGGCGCCGTTGCCGGGGAGGCTAGGTAAAGGGCACTCACTCACACCCCGTCAACTAAGCTCTTTTTTGGCGCCGTTGCCGGGGAGGTGAGTGCTTGAAGGTATATCTTTAGATCTTGCAATCGAGTCTTTTGTTTCTTGTTTTATCACTAGTTTAGTTTATAAAAGAAAACTACAAAAAAATGGAATTGAGTTTGTCTCATACGCTTCGTCTTTTAATATCTTTCATGAGTTTGATGGAAAAGAAAATTGTGCTCAAGTGCTAGAAGAAGAATGCATTAAAATGCTTGGTACTAAATCTTTGAATGATGAGCATGATTGCAATGTTGTTAGTATGAACTCTTTGAATATCCATAGAACTAATGATGATTGCACTAGTTATGATGAAAATGTCTCCTATAAGCATGTTGATTTTTCTGGAGTAGATTGGATTTGCATGGACACACCAAATAGAGAAAATAGATATTGCAAGAGCCATAAGTATTTAAAAAATAAAGGTTTGCAAGAAAGTCTTGATGAGTGTGCTAGAAGATTCAATATTTTTCGCGCTCCTTGTGAACTTTGCAATAAACATGGTCATTTAAATCTCCAATGCAAATTGTTTTATGATCAAATCATGTCCAAAAATTGTGATAGCTTGATTACCCTTGGGCATCATAAAGAGCTTAGCCTTCTTTTGGGGTATGAAGAAATGAACCGTATAACTGAGGGTATTCCAAAATTTAATCTTGATAGATTTCTTGATTTTGATCTAGAGGATATTTATATGTTTTGTGTGGAGAATTGCATTGAAAATCCTTATATTGCCAATTACATAAAGAAAAGAAAGAAAATAGAAGACGATGAGAATACTAATGAAAGGGAAGAGACTTCCCAATCTCCTCCTATTATTTCTTATGATGATTCAGGTAACGAGGAGGAGCTTTCTATTCAACCAATCTCGTCAATAAGGAGCTCAAAGAGGAAGGTTGAACCCACACTTAATGTGAAGAAGAAAAAGAAAAGAAGGGGCAACAAAGGTAAAAAGGTATCCCTTCCAAATGATGTTGCCCCTACTACTTGTGATGATGATAATTGCTATACTATTGGTGCTATCAATATTTTTAATGATGAGAGTGATTATGCTTATGATATGAAAGGGCCCAAGCTTGGGGAAGCTATGTTTGATGAGGATGAAATATTTGAGAATATATTTGCTGGAATTAATGTTTGTCCCAAGCTTGGGGATGCTATGTTTAATGAAGATGATATTTTTAGCGTCCCAAATTTTGATATGCAAAGTTGTTATGATGATAGCATGCCTCCTACTTATGATGATTATATTGATGAAAGTGGGTTTGGAAGAGTGTCAACTTTAGGAAGTAGTGATCCCACTATTTTGGAGGATGTTGAATCTTATTGTGATAAATATGAAGGTGGATTTGGAAGAGTGTCAACTTTATTTAGTGATTCCACTATCTTGGGAGAGGTTTCAATCGATTATGATGAGAACGAAGTTGCTACTTATGATGATTATTGTGATGAAACTTATGCTATAAAACGTAGTGATGATTATATTTAAAAATCTTGTCATGACTATGATTATCCTTTTTATGAACATTACTCTTTTAATGTGGAAACAATTTTTAGTGTTCAAGTCTCTTATGATACTCCCACTAGTTCGAATGAGAAGAAATTTGCTTATGTGGACAGTAGTAAATTTTCTATGCTTGTAGATCATGAAAAGAATGCTTTAGGTGCTGGTTACATTGTTGAATTCATTCATGATGCTACTGAAAATTATTATGAGGGAGGAATATATGCTTGTAGGAATTGCAATAATGTCAAGTTTCCTCTCTATGTGTTGAAAATCTTGAAGCTATGCTTGTTTTACCTTCCTATGCTAGTTGATTGTTGTTCCCATAAGTTATTTGCTCGCAAAATCCCTATGCATAGGAAGTGGGTTAGGCTTAAATGTGCTAGTCATATTCTTCATGATGCTCCCATTATGTTTCAATTCTTATCTTTTATGTGAGCATCATTGCCATCATCATGCCTAGCTAGAAAGGCATTAAAGAAAAGCGCTTGTTGGGAGACAACCCAACATTTATCCTTACTGTTTTTTTGTGTTCACATGATTATGATACTGTAGTAATCATGTTTTATATCTTTTGTTTCAATAAAGTGCCAAGTAAGACCTTTAGGATAGCTTACGGTGATAGTTGTGTTGATCCTGCTGAAAATCAGAAACTTCTGCACCCAGTAAATTAGTTTTGTTAATTCACAGAAACGTGCTTAGGATCTGATTCTTTCTGCTCTAGATTGGTCCACGAATTTCTTAGGACTTCCTAATTTGGTAGGATTTGTGGAGTTCCAGAAGTATACGTTTGATACAGATTACTACGGACTGTTCTGTTTTTGACAGATTCTGTTTTCTATGTGGTGTTTGCTTATTTTGATGCATCCATGGCTAGTATTAAGTGGTATGAACCATAGATAAGTTGGAATACAGTAGATATTACACCAATATGAATTTAGAATGAGTTAATTACAGTACCAAAGTGGTGGTTTTGTTTTCTTATACTAACGGAGCTTACGAGTTTTCTGTTGAGTTTTGTGTTGTGGAGTTTTCAAGTTTTGGGCAAAGATTCGATGGACTATGGAATAAGGAGTGGAAAGAGCCTATGATTGGGGATGACCAAGGCACCCCAAGGTAATATTCAAGGACAACCAAGAGCCTAAGCTTGGGGATGCCCCGGAAGGCATCCCCTCTTTCGTCTTTGTCCATCGGTAACTTTACTTGGAGCTATATTTTTATTCACCACATGATATGTTTTGCTTGGAGCATCATTTTATTTTGTTAGTATTTGCTTGCTTTCATTTATAATAATGTTTTGCATCTTTAGTTTCAATAAAGAAGTCAAGGATAGCCTTTGCCATGCTTATTTTGCTAGTATACATGTTGCTGTTTGAAAACAGAAAGTTTACCGCTGTTGCAAAAATTCCCTAGAAAAGTCAGAGCACGATATAATGTTGAAACTTTTTGCATAATGAGCTCTAATAAATTTAATACAGTGGCAATTTTCGTTCATAATTTTTGGATTTAGGGAAGTATTGATACTCCTTCATTCTTTACATACTGTACTATTTTGGCAGATTGCTGTTATGTTTGCATTGTTTGCATATGTTTGCTTGTTTAATGATTCTATTTGAGGATAGGAGTATTAAATATGCAGAGGCATTTAGTATGCAATGTTGAATAACAATATTAGTGATTTGTTACAGTAGAAAATGATAAGGTTTTGCATTGGTTTATACTAACCTATCTCATGAGTTCTTGTTGAGTTTGTTTTGGATGAAGCTTTTGATAAAAAGAGAAACCATGATATGAGAGGAACTAAGGAGACACAAAAGTTCAAGCTTGGGGATGCCCAAGGCACACCAAGATAATATTTCAAGAAGTCTCAAGCATCTAAGCTTGGGGATGCCCCGGTAGGCATCCCACCTTTCTTCTTCAACAACTATCGGTTAGTATCGGTTGAACCCAAGTTTTTGCTTCTTCACATGAGTTGTGTTATCCTTGCAATGTCATTTTATTTTGTTTTGCTTGCTGTTTGATTAGAGTACCAAGATCTGAAATTCTTTAATGTTAGAGAGTCTTCACATAGTTGCACAATTATTCGACTACTCATTGATCTTTACTTATATCTTTCGAAGTAGTTTGTCATTTGCTCTAGTGCATCACTTATATCTTTTAGAGAACGGCGGTGGTTATATTTTGTAGAAATTGCTAGTCTCTCATGCTTCACTTATATTATTTTGAGAGTCTTTTAGAACAGCATGGTATTTGCTATGGTTACAAAGTTGGTCCTAGAATGATGAGCATCCTAGTTGGGTATAATAAAAACTATCATAGAAAGTGAATTGGATGCTATGATAAATTTGATGCTTGATAATTGTTTTGAGATATGGAGGTAGTGATATTAAAGTTATGCTAGTTGGGTGATTATGAATTTAAAGAATGCTTTTGTTGAAGTTTGTGATTCCCGTAGCATGCACGTATGGTGAACCGCTTTGTGATGAAGTTGGAGCACAATTTTATTTATTGAGTGTCTTCCTTATGAGTGGCGGTCGGGGACGAGTGATGGTCTTTTCCTACCAATCTATCCCCCTAGGAGCATGCATGTAGTGCTTTGGTTTTTGATGACTTCTAGATTTTTGCAACAAGAACATGAGTTCTTTTGATTAATGTTGTGTCCATGGATTATACGCACCTCACCCTTCCACCATTGCTAGCCTCTCTTGTGCCGTGCAACTTTCGCCGGTACCATACACCCACCATATACCTTCCTCAAAACAGCCACCATACCTACCTATTATGGCATTTCCATAGCCATTCCAAGATATATTGCCATGCAACTTTCCACTGTTCCATTCATATGACACGCATTACTTTGGTCATATTGCTCTTTGCATGATCATGTAGTTGACATTTTATTTGTGGCAAGGCCACCTTCATAATTTTCATACATGTCGCTCTTGATTCATAGCATATCCCGGTACACCGCCGGAGGCATTCATATAGAGTCATATCTTATTCTAGCTTTGAGTTGCAAATCCATAACAGTGTGATGATCTTCATTATTAGAGCATTGTCCTAGTGAGGAAAGGATGATGAAGACTATGATTCCCCCACAAGTCGGGATGAGACTTCGGACTTTACAAAAAGAAAAAAAAAGAAAAAAAGAGAAAGGCCAAAAAGAAAAAAGAAAAAAAGAGAAGGCCAAAGAAAAGAAAAAAAGAAAAAGAAGAAGAAAAGAAAAAAAATGAGAGAAAAAGAGAGAAGGGACAATGCTACTATCTCTTTTTCCACACTTGTGCTTCAAAATAGCACCATGATCTTCAGGATACAGAGTCTCTTATGTTGTCACTTTCATATGCTAGTGGGAATTTTTCATTATAGAACTTGGCTTGTATATTCCAATGATGGGCTTCCTCAAAAGTGAATCCTGACATGTTTTTTCATTGTCTACTTCAACATAAGCCGCCACACGGGGTGAGTCATGATGGATGTCACTAGGGAGAACCGCCTTTGCCCCGTAAACCATGAAGAAAGGCGTGTAACCCGTAGATCTGTTGGGGGTAGTATTGATACTCCATAACACAGAAGGTAACTCCTCCACCCAACAACCCGTCGTCCTCTGCAAAGGAACCATAAGCCAGGGCTTGATGCCTCTCAAAATTTGTTGATTGGTTCTCTCAGCTTGACCATTGGATTGGGGGTGAGCTACTGATGATACATCAAGTCGAATATGCTCACGTTGACAAAACTCTTTCATAGCTCCCTTGGAAAAATTAGTGCCATTATCAGTTATAATGCTGTGGGGAACAACCGAAGCGGAAAATCACCTTTTTAATGAACTGGACTGTTGTTGCCGCGTCACACTCAACCCACTTTGTGAATTTGTCAACTGCCACCAAAAGGTGGGTCTTTTTATCCTTGGACCTTTTGAAAGCCCCAACCATATCAAGCCCCCAGACCGCAAATGGCCAAGTAATTGGAATCATCCTCAACTCTTGAGCCGGCACGTGAGCTCATCGTGAAAATTTCTGACAACCATCACATTTACTGACCAAATCCTCTTCATCAGCATGAGCCGTCAGCCAATAAAATCCATGACGAATGGATTTAGCCACAAGAGACTTAGAACCGACATGATGCCCACAATCTCCTTCATGAATCTAGCGAAGAATTTCACGTCCCTCTTCAGGAAAAACGCAACGTTGAAATGCCCCAGTAACACTACAATGGTGCAACTCTCCATTGACAATTGTCATTGACTTAGACCACCGGGTTATCTGTCTGGCCAGGGTTTCACCCTCAGGTAACTCGCCCCGGGTCATATAAGGCAAATGGAACTGTCCAATCAGGAATAGCTTGAAGAGCCGCCACCAATTGCACCTCCGGGTCAGGAACAACAAGATCTTCTTCTGTAAGCCATTTGACTAAAGGGTTATGCAGAATATCCAAGAAAGTGTTAGATGGCACCAGCTTACGCTGGGACCCTAACCGGCTCAAAGCATCCGCTGCCTCATTCTTCCTGCGATCAATATGTTTAACTTGATAACCTTTGAAATGACCAGCAATAACATCAACCTCACGACAATAAGCCGCCATGAGTGGATCTTTAGAATCCCATTTTCTTGAAACTTGCTACGTCACCAATCTGAGTCACCGAAACATCTCACCCGGCTTAAATTCATCTCCTTAGCCATCCGAAGACCATGGAGCAAGGCTTTGTACTCAGCCACATTGTTAGTACAAGGGAACATCAACCTTCAGACATAACAGAATTTATCACCTCGTGGGGAAGTCAAGATAACTCCAGCCCCCGAGCCTTCCAATTGCCTAGACCCATCAAAATGAATAGTCCAATATGTGTTATCCGACTTGTCCTCAGGCATCTGCAGCTCTGTCTAGTCATTGATGAAATCCTCGAGTGCTTGGGACTTGATGGCCGTGCGACGCATATATTTCAAACCATGAGGTCCAAGCTCAATAGCCCACTTGGCTACTCTACCTGTAGCTTCTGGGTTTTGAATAATATCCCCTAAAGGAGCAGAACTAACCATAGTGATAGGATGACTGAAGAAATACTGCTTGAGCTTTTGACTAGCCATGAACACCCCATAGACAAGCTTCTGCTAATGTGGATATCTCTGCTTGGACTCAATAAGCACTTCACTGATGTAATAAACCGGCCTCTGAACCGGATACTCCTTGCCTTCTTCCTTCCGTTCCACCACAATAGCTACATTGACAGCCTGAGCATTAGCAGCCACATATTATAACAACTGCTCTTTATCAACAGGAGCAGCAAGAACCGGCGTCTCAGCCAACTGTTTCTTCAAGGTTCAAACGCTTCATTAGCAGCATCACTCCAGAAAAAATTGTCTGTCTTTTTCATCATCTGATACAAAGGGATAGACTTCTCTTCCAACCGGCTTATGAACCGGCTTAAAGCCGCAATACGACCCGCCAAATGCTGCACATCATTGACACACGCCGTCTTAGCCAGGGAAGTAATAGCCTTAATTTTTTCCGGGTTAGCTTCAATACCCCGCTGAGAAACCAGAAAGCCCAAAAGCTTGCCTGCTAGCACACCAAAGGCACACTTGGTCGGGTTAAGCATCATCTTATGGACCTGGAGATTGTCAAAGGTCTCCTTCAAATCATCTATCAAAGTTTCCTTCCTTCTGGATTTCACCACAATATCATCCACATAAACATGAACATTGCGCCCAATCCGATCATGAAAACAATTCTACATAGAACGCTGGTAAGTCGCCTGGGCACTCTTGAGCCCGAAAGGCATAGACACATAGCATAAGGCTCCAAAAGGAGTGATGAAAGCCGTCTTCTCCTGGTCCTTAGCTGCCATCTAGATCTGATGATAACCAGAATAAGCATCCAAAAAGCTCAAACGCTCACAACCTGCCGTAGCATCAATGATTTGATCAATATGAGGGAGAGCAAAAGGATCAACCGGACATGCCTTGTTTAAGTCCGTGTAGTCCACACACATACACCAAGTGCCATCCTTCTTAAGTACCAGTACCAGGTTAGCCAACCACTCAGGATGAAAGACTTCAACAATGAACCCAACAGCCAAGAGTCGGGCCACTTCTTCACCAATGGCCTTATGCCTCTCCTCATTGAAGCGACGAAGGAATTGCTTGACCAGCATAAACTTTGGATCAATATTAAGAGTGTGCTCAGCGAGTTCCCTCGGTACACCTGGCATATCAGAAGGTTTCCATGCAAAGATGTCCCGATTCTCATGGATGAACTCGATGAGCGCGCTTTCCTATTTTGGATCTAGGTTAGCACTGATACTGAACAGGTTGGATGAATTGCCAGGAACAAAGTCAACTAGCTTAGTGTCATCGGCCGACTTAAACTTCAATACCTGATCATGCTCTATAGTTGGCTTTTTCAAAGATGTCATATCCGCCGGGTCAATATTGTCTTTGTAGAACTTCAATTCTTCTGTTTCACAGACAGACTCATCATAAGCAGAGTCACCTTCTTCACACTCCAAAGCTATTTTCCACTTTCCATGCACTAGTAGTCCCCTTGTAAACCGGCATCTTGAGCTGCAGATAAACATAACAAGGTCATGCCATGAAATTGGCATAAGCCTGCCGTCCAAACAGAGCGTGATACAGGCTTTTAATCTTGACCACTTCAAAGGTTAGTTTCTCGGCCCTGGAATCATGTTCATCCCCAAAGGCTACTTCCAAATCAATCTTGCCTACAGGATACACCGACTTACTAGGTACTACTCCATGGAAAACAGTATTGGACGGCTTATGATTTTTATCAGTTAACCCCATACGACAGAAAGTATCATAGTAAAGGATATTAATGTCGCTACCTCCATCCATGAGTACCTTAGTGAACTTGTATCCTTCAACCTGAGGCGCTACCAGCAAAGCCAAATGACCCGGATTATCGACCCGGGGTGGGTGATCCTCTCAACTCCACACAATGGGCTGCTCGGACCATCACAAGCAATGGGCAATCGCCAGCTCAACGGCGTTCATAGCCCTTTTATGGAGCTTTTGATCCTACTTGCATAGACTTGTGGTGAAGGCGTGATACTGCCCACTGTTCAACTGCTTTGGATTACTCTGATAACCTGACTGCTGCTGCTGAGCCCCCTGGCCAAGCTGTTGATTATAACCACGCTGATTCCCTTGATTGCCCTGGCCTTGGAAACCAGAATTAGAACAGCCACCACCGGAACCTGGACCATGAGAACCGGAACCTGAGCCGCCGCCCAACCCATGATTATTCTGGAGAAGACCGGAATTTTTGTACTCTTTCATGATGAAGCAATCCTTCCAGAGCTGAGCGGACGGCCTTTCCTGTGTACTATGCTTCGGGCAGGGCTGATTCAGCATCTGCTCAAGATTGAAACTTGACCCTTCAAAACAGGGAGGCGACTTTCCCTTACGATGCTGACCATTATTTTGCTTCTTGGTATTAGCCAGAAAATCCAAACTATTATCAGCCTTGCGCTTACCATTTCCCCCCTGATTTACCGGGTTATGATGTTGGCTCTTGGTGTTGCCCCTCTTCTTTCCCTTTCCCGTCTTTTCATCATCAGCCTCGGGATCCTTGGTACCATCAGAGTCGGCATACTTAACTAGAGCCGCCATCAGCTCTCCCATGTCACTGCAGTGGCTCTTGAGCCGCCCTAGCTTCTGCTTAAGGGGCAAAAAATGGGAATTCTTTTCTAACATTAACACTGCTGAGACGGATTGATGCGATCCGATGACTGCAGGATAGTTGAGACCCGGCGCACCCAATGGGTTGTTGACTCGCCCTCTTCCAGGACACAGCCATCCAAATCCACAATTTACATAGGCTGCTTGCATGTATCTTTAAAATTCTGAATAAACCGGGGTTTTAACTGGGCCCATGACCCAATGGAGTTGGCAGGTAGCCCTTTAACCAAGTGCGGGCCGTCCCATCCAACATCATGGTGAAATACTTAGCACATGCATCATCGCTAACATCCAGGGATTCCATGATCATCTTGTAACTCTCAACCCAAGCTTCAAGGGGTAAATCAGCGGTGTAGTTAGGCACCTCACGAGGACCCTTGAAATCCTTAGGCAAACGCTCATTACGTAGAGCCGACACTAAACATGGCAGTCCCAAAGTTCTGCAGGTCAGGCCCGTCTCCACCAAATTTGTCGGATGAGCTGGAGAATGCTGACGAGTTGTGTACTGAGGCGCCAGCTCAGCCTCCCAACGCGCTCTACCCTGATCCACAACATTCTGAGCATTATCTCCACCACGCGCCGGGTCATGCCCACGAGGCGTGTTTCGGTTTCATCCACTGCTTGACATGGCCGGTTCATCAATATGCCTGCTATAACTTTTGCTCGGACATAGCATATAGTGGACACGGTCCCGACTGTATGAATAAGCCGCCTATTGAGCCACAACGGTCTGGAGCAGCTCCCCAGCTCATCGTATTTCCATCGCTGCCGGTGATTCGCCTTCAACCGATAGAGCCGCCAGCCGTGTCGCCGCAACAATTATGTTATCCAAAGGATTAGAATAATGACCCGAT
Source organism: Triticum aestivum (assembly GCF_018294505.1). Classification (NCBI taxonomy): domain Eukaryota; kingdom Viridiplantae; phylum Streptophyta; class Magnoliopsida; order Poales; family Poaceae; genus Triticum; species Triticum aestivum. Next base: position 159,266,122 of record NC_057807.1, read on the forward strand.
GGTGTCGGTACATACTGAGGTGGAGTAGTATTCAGACAGGGCGGCTCCGTCGTGTGTGGCTGAGCCAGCGCTCCAGCCCCAGGCGCTTCAACCCGGGGTTTATCTCTGGTTGGTTATTGGTCCTCGCTCCAAGCATGCAAAAGAGGTTTCTGGCCTTGTAAACCGGAGGTAGACGAGAATGATGCCACCTCCTCATGACTTCATTTGAAGCATTTTGATCCATTGTAAGTCAGAAAGCCTCTAAAGCAGCCCGCTCTGTGGCCATCCTAACGTTCTCTGCATTCAGCTCCTCCTTGGCCTGTGCTATCTCATCATGCAACTTTGCAACCTCTGCGTTGTGCTGAACTTGCTTTGCCAGGTTAACCTCCACTATTAACAATGTTGTCAGATTATCCAGCAAATCAGTCAAAACCTGAGACGGCGGGCGCACAGGGCCTCCTGCCCTGGCTGCCATTGCCGTTGCTGATCCAGAGACCATTGCTGCCATGGTCGAAGAATTCTGCGTTGGCTGTGTACCGGCCATGAAAATCGCAACCTTGTTTGGCGGCTCATAAGGGTCCGGAATACTATCGCCATCGGAATAGCCCCCAAGCCGGCCATCCTGTAGTTGGTACAGTGAATCCGTATCACCAGTGGATGACTCACCATTAGAGTAGACGACCGTATCACCACCAGACACCGACATATCCTCTGGTTCCGCCCAATGGGTGAATCCCACGAAGGCACACTTCACGGCAGGCTGAACTCAGGCGGGTCATGCACACTGAGCCATCTCGATGATGCCGGTGCAGATGTCCGGCTCAGGGCCCGATTCGCTGATCTTGCCGATGAAAACGTGGATTCCTCCGAAGGGGACCCGGTACCCGTACTCAATTGAGCCGACCTCAGGGCCCCAGACTGCATCGTTGATGTAGAGCTTGCCGCGACGACTCTTGGTCATCCGGCCCATAGTGTATCCCTTGATCCCGTTGGAGCTGCCCTTCAAGAACTCGAAACCACCGTGCGCTGGCCCCACAGTGGGCGCCAAATATCATGGAATTGTCACGGCAGATGTCCTAGTGTGAGGACTTAGTCGTGGAGCCATCGCAACTAGGTTAGCTTAAAGGTGTTAAACGGGACAAAGGACACAGGGAGTTTGTACTGGTTCGGCCCCTTGCGGTGAAGGTAAAGGCCTAATACAGTTTGATGTGGTATTGCTTATGTCTCGATTACCATGGAGTGAATCTGGTTGTCCTGGCTTTTGATCTTGTTTTCTTACCCTGAACCGTCACCGGGTCGTCCCTTTATATACACAGGTTGACGCCCGGCGGCTCACGGAGTCCCGGCCGGTTCATAAACAACGTGTCCGGCTCGGTGACTAAATATACTTGCCTTACAATACAAGTCATACACATATGGCAGTTTACCCATATGGGCCTCAATTCGCCTTTGGGCTTTCGTCCCTTAACAAGTTTGCTTCATGAACCGCCAGCTTCAACATCTTCATGGGCTTTGTATTGATGAACCACCATTGGTATAACCAGGCCCCTCCTGGGCGGGTCATACCCAATAGTCATATCCCCAACAAGACTTGTTCTTTACCTATGTTGTTCTTTAATACTTTTGTGTGACATCTAGTTAATCTCGAGTACAAACGATACATATTTTGTAGCTTTCATCTATGTTCTCCCTTTAGTTTTTGAGACTTGTTGCTGCTAGTTAACCCCAGTCCTACTATTTATGTCGTCTCCTACAGGCACTCATTACATAAATCTAACTACTAGTTGTCTTCCATGCATGTCAGATATAATTGCACACACTGATATATCCACAAGAACCTCACGGAGCAATATAACGGCCAACAAAATTGATGTCAATGATACCCAATATGATGGAACATGTAAAGGTAGTTCTTCAGAAGACTTACAGAAAGATGATGAATCCTCTTCCCCCCACAAGGTCCTTGCTCTAACTTGACCCGTGATATGGGTACAACATGCATATAATTTCCTGGAGTGCATCTACTCTGTTGCAATGCCATGTGCTTAGCTTGCTGATCATGCATGTAAATATGTCATGCCTTCCTGTTTTTCAGTACCTATTCCATTCATGATAACATGTTTTCAAATTCAAGTACTGTCATTCTACTCTATCGCAATGCCATCTGCTTAGTTTGGACATCATGCTTCTGAATATCTTATGCATCGTTATTCATTAGTATGTACTTCATCTATCTACCATACCATGTTTTTTACATTGAAGTGTTGTTCTAGTGGTCTGTTGCAATGCCATCTTAGTTTCCCAATCATACACGCATATGTTGCCTTAGTGTTTTTTGTATGTATTCCGCTAGCATATAGTTTTACATTCCGCTAGTGTTTTTTTACTATGTTGTCCTGTCGTATCCCTAGCTCTTACATCATACTCCCCCCGTTCAGATTACATGTCGCAGAAGTAGATAAAAATGGATGTAACTAGAACTGAAATATGCCTAGACCCATCCATTTATTTTTGGATGGAGGGAATACATGTCAATATGTCATGCCTTTCTATTCTTCAGTACCTATTCCATCTCTCTGATGTAGCATGTTTTATAATTAAAGCACCATTCTTCTATATAAGGCATGCAAGGGGAAGACGGCTATGTTCGAATCTGAAGGGTTACAAACAAGGCCTTCGCAAAAGATCCAAACGCCAGGAGATAGTAAACCAACTCCAGTTTTCATAGATACTGCTCTAGGACAGATAAACCCAACTCCTACTGATAATAAGGTCTTTGCACATTCCAGTGACCAAAGAACTAGTCCGATCCAGTCCAGCAAAAATATGTCAACTCCATTCTGAGAAGCGTCTGCGTATCCTTGCATCATGAATTTTATAGCATGCTGATCATATTTTCTACATATTTCTTACCCATATCTCTTTTAGAAAATAAGCTTAACAGATAGAAGACTTTCTACACTGGTATCATATTTGAGGAAAGTATCTT